>NW_027187995.1:0-52265 GCF_041381155.1 Argopecten irradians | reverse complement strand
CAATATTGAGTTATGTAATCGTCCGATTAAATTTATCAAATTATCTGTTCGAATAAATTTAACTTTTATCAACTAATATATGAATAGTTAACAGCGTCTTAAATTTAGTGTTTTGATCGCGATCAAATCTAGTTATTCACCACGATGTTTTTAGAGATTATGTCTAGTCAAGAGTTCGCTATAGGGTCAAATGAGGTCAAACTATTGTAAAAATGAAGAATACCATAGAAATGTTTTGAAGAGCGCTCATGTTAAATTACATGCTCTTAAGCACATAAAATGGCCAATTTCAAGGCCATATTATTCAAAATTGTAACGGAGATAAATTGGACATCAAAAATCGAAATTTACATATTTTTTTATTTTGGCTTTTTTTAAAAGAAGACCAAATCAGCATATATTCTGTAAAGGGTTTCAATTTCAAAGAAAAGCTTTTAAAAATGACGGAAATATAGCCTATGCAAATATGGCGTTTCGTTCATAAGGGGTTTAACCTAAATTTTTACCACTATAGTAATTTATGAAATTTCCAAGATTCAAATGTTTTGAATTGGATGTGACCTGAGAGCATGCTCTCAGACACATAAAATGTACCAATTTCAAGGTCATATTATATTTCAAAATGGCAAGTATAAAAGGACATAAAAATCGGAATTTAGTTTATATTGGTCTTTGCGGCATTATACTCGTTTCAGCGCCTTTTAAAACCTGTATGTACAGTTGTTGATTTTTTGGGTATGTTGTATGAACTTTTGTCTTCAAAATGTTATGGATTTTAAAATTGGGATATATAGCAAAATGGCAGGAAATATAGCTCTCCAAATATGGCAATTTGTCCCGTTTCCTTATTTTTTCCGTACTTAGTGAGCTCGTACGTAGGGCCTTTATCATTTAGTGTTGGGGGTGTTGATTTTTTTGTAAATGTAGACATTGACATAGTGTCATGATTTTTATGTTCTAAAGCAATCGTCTGTTCGCTAACATTACTTATATCATTACATAGGTGGAAACCAGTGTTTTGATCGAGATCAAATCGAGTTAATTTTCCTTTTTTTTTTAATCTTATTTCCACAAATCTTGTTAGCAGGATGTCTCACGAACGACACACAGTGACGCTTCAAACTTTTGACATTAGTTTGCTATTATGTAGGTACATTTGATCTTGAAACGTACATTCGATTTTTCACAAAAAAATGTTCAAGATATCAAGGCCACAGACGTAAAAAAACCTAAATTTTTTCGACAAATTTTAAACGTTCCTTACTTCATAACCGTACGCTGTACTTTGTCCCCGTTTTGGCATTAAGGTAGATCGTGACAAAGCGCGATTTTTGTTCATCACATGTTATCAGAGATTATGTCAAGGTCAAGAGCTCGCTACGGGGTGTACATTTTTTGAAAGCGAAAATTGCCACAGAAAAGTTTTGAAAGATAGATTTGAAAAAGGGCATGCTCTCAGAAATATATAATGAAAAGTTTCATTGTTCATCGGAACCAAAAATGGCGGAGATATATAGACCTTAGAATAAACTGCGATTTTGCCATTTTCCCCCGCCAAAAAAATGCACAAGATTTTCAGCGCCTTTAATAACTTAACATATACATGCTTGAATGACTATGAATTTTGCATAGATGCATAGCATGGACATGATATTTTAACATTTTTTACGCCAAAACTTGATTGACTCTGTTACGTCATCAAACTCGATTATTACAGATTTATATTTCAAACACCTATGGCATACATTGTGCCTGTATGAAATAAGTTAGATTAAAATTAAAATTATAGTTGAAGGTCATACAAGTCACATATGCTACATCAGTACAATTGTTGTAGTGAACATCTTTACATCAAAGACCGATTGGTTCTTTTGTCAATAATAAGTTTTTATTGTATGACGTAAATCACTCTTGAAGGTCACGGTAGTAAAATGTTGAATTATATGCTGAAATATCATTTTACATTAACACAATTCCTTTGAAACATCAGCTGAGCTCATGTATGGTATAAATGTATTACGCTTACAATCGAATTACGTTGACATGAATTCAAGGTTTACAATGGTTCTTCAAATTTTGCCCCAAGAGCACAACATAATGTTTCAAGTTTTTCAAGTATGTTTTGTCAAGTTTCATATCTCATGAAACAAGAAGAAGAATTTTTAATATGTTATTTTCACCAACCAATAGTTACCAACATTTTGAGAATTGCAATATTTACAATGCAAAGAGTTTAATTTTACAAAGTCAAATTACAATGTGTTCAAAATTTATTTTTCATTACCGCCTTTGTATATTTACTGCCTACACAGTGATGATATTTTCCACTTCAGTGCAGAAGAATAAATAATTACACACGGTCCGACCATGAAGCTAAGTTGTGTGTCTGCTATTTTATTTTACATTTTTACAATGGTATCAGTAATTATAAAGTGACCTTTTCACGTATACTCTCATCTAAAACATACATAAAGCATAAAGACAAGAACTAATGGTGCATAAATGCTGTGTTGTAACGAATGCCTATAAAGCTTCATGATTTTCACGGGATCTCAGCGCATTTACAATTTGGTGTATGATGGTCATTTTTTGCACATACATGTAGGTATATACTATGGAATGGATGTTTTTCTGGAAACATTTTTGTTTCAATGTCATCATCTCATACAAAGTGGCAGAGATATTGGCTCATGAAATTGACAATTCAATTGCCAAGATCATCTCGAGTTGCGTCTTTTTGACCATCATTTAACTTACTTACTAGTTACTGAAACCAAAGGTATAGAATTGCATAAGGACAAAAAATTTCATGATATTAACATATACATATTACAATTTTGTTTGAATGCTGTTAGATCTAGCCGCTACTGAGACGCGCAGTGTTACTGTTAATAACCACATATAAAATATATTTCAGAACTTGTTTGTACAAAAGTGGCGGCTTCAATTGGATCACATAAATCACACAAAATTTGAGGTTTCATTTAAAGATATAGTATACTGGATTATAAAGTCATTAGGCAGTGATCCGTTCAATGCACATGTATGATTCACATACAAAAAGTTATATACATGTACATTGTAATTGTCCTTATCTATGTTTTAGCATTGTTGAAAATTGAATGTTGTAAATATGTTTCTACGTACACAGTTTTTTTTTTTTTTTTTGAAAATTGACTTGGTCAGATAAAGTTTGAACTTTGAAAGTCCAGAGACAAGTGACAGGTAGTGATCCATTCTAGTAATGATTTTATCCTTTAACACAGTACATTTGGTGTAAAACATAACTAAACAGCCACAATTATGGGCACTGTCTATAGGTTAAATCGACAAGTTTGTCGTCATTTTACACATTTTTCACAAAAATTTATCTTAAACATTACATTAAGCGTAAAGACAAGAAACTAATATACTACATAAATATGTTTGTTACTGCATATAAAATAGCTTCATACATGTGTTTGTCGTGCCTTTGATGAGATTTTCACGGGATCTCAGCGAATTTAACAATTTGGTGTTTAATGGCCAATTGTCGCACATTCATGTAGGTATATACTATGGAACGATGTCTATAACAGTTTTGAGTTTCAAGGTCATATCATACAAAATGGCAGAAATATTGCCATCAAAATACTGTCATCAAAGTAATCATGTAGGTTCATATACTATGGAACGTTGTCTAAAACAGTTTTGAGTTTCAAGATCATATCATGGATCATGGCAGAAACAATTGCCATCAAAATACTGTTATCAAAGTTAAATACACGATCGCGCCCGTCACGAAGACAACTCGAATTGCGTCGTTTTGGCCATGAAACTAAAGGTATAGAATGCATTTACAAGACTGCATAAGGAAAAAAATTTGAATAAAAAGATGTGTTTTCACGTTTTGAAAATATGGTATATAATCGTTTTTGGATACTGTTAGATTAGGCCGCACGCAGTGTTAAGTTGTTAATCACTAAATATACTGTAAAATATACAGAACTTGTTTATACAAAAGCGGTGACTTATTTCACTACACACAATACAATGAGTTGATTTAGAATTATATTCAAATTTTTTTATTACTGAATACATCTATCTAATTCAAAAGGCAATTAAATCCACTATGAAATTTACAAATAAACCCCTACAATCTAAACTATTGACTAAATAACCTAACATGTTGCTTCTTGGGAGTTTACTCGTATGACTACAAATATTTTGTTATAGGTAGAACTTCTACCTTAATGTTTACCAGGAATACTTTACCCATCTGGTATCAGGTTATGCTTTAGAAATATTGCAGGTAGACTTCTACCATGCATTTAGGGTTGACCTTATTTACCAGGGGGCGGAACCCATCTGTTTGAAGTCAATTTTCACTACCGGGGTTATTTTACCGGGGGCGTCCCCACCGGTATCAGGTAAGAATTTTTTTCTACCACGCAACAACTTATTTATGTATGTAATGTATAATTCCGAAATCCTTGTGTTCAATTTGACATAAGATCTTATATAGGATATAACTTGGATTATACCGAGGGTACTGGGCGAGGTTATTCTAATCCATTCTCTCTAATAATGGACACCGGTTTTTTGAGGAATTTATCCTACTTAAAACCCATGTTCATACCTAATCAAGGTCACTACCTTGTACCATCAGAAATGACATCCCATTTCAGGAATAAAACAGGTGTTCAGGTCATTCACCTGTGACAAAAATGGATCAAACAAAAGAGATGCATGCAAGATTACTCATTTAATCTTTTACATCTTTAAAGGTTTTTGGTATAAACAAGTGTTTTGCCTGAACATGTCGGATAGTGATATTTCTTTTGCCCGGCAATCATTTAAGATGTACGAAGCTGTGTGATTCAGATGATATAACGTTTTGCTAACTGGTCGTAATTTGTGTGCCTGTTTAAAGTGATTATTTATTCGCACAAGGACAGGTGCATTGTCTAACTTTACATCAAATATACTATGCAAGGTGAGTTTTTTCCCTACAATTTAAACAACTGTTACCTTGTGAAAAAAAATCGTACCATATAGCGCCTGTTATAGATATGAAAAACAACTATCCTTTGATATCTTTGCTATGATAAAGCATTTGCCACATGGTATACTGTGAAACCTGTCTAAATTTCCCCGAACCATGTATTTCAAGAGCAACTTGTTTGGTCAGATTATTCAGGGTGTAGGAAAGTCATACAGGGTATTTATACTATATTTGCAGATAATGTGAAATAGGTTTGTTTAATACATAGAACATTGTTTTGAATAGGTTATGTTTGAGCATGTGTCAGATTGGAGAAAGCTAATTAAGCATATTATTCTAATAAATCAAAATTATTCCACATGTATATGGATTTATGACCATTCTAATCTAAAAAGTTTATGCCAAATCATTGATGGATCCCACTTAAGTTAAGAATCTGATCCTTTATTCCTCTCAATTACAAGTTTTCAAATAAATTTGTAATTAAAAATAATGCAAGACTCTAATTATCTGTTTTATTTTAATTTTCAGAACAGTAACATGACAGGAAGGGGAAGCTAAATGATTTCAATAAATACTGCCAACCATTTAGAATGTACAATTTTGGTCAGTCAAATAAACATGTTTGGTTTTCCTTCAGCAGTTTTGTTTTTTTGGTGCCACTGTTCAAAATAGGACTGTCATGAGTAAATAATGGACAGTTGGACCCTATAATAATGGACATCGTGCGTTTCATTAATGGACAGGTGTCCCTTATAAATGGTCATATAGGTTAAAAAGGTTTTTTACTACAAAAAATTAAATTACCAGGGATTGCACCTCAGCCAATCAAGTTAATCCACACTCCTTGGTTTAATTGATAGATCTTATATATAGGTATAAACTTTTATTTCAGGGACAAACCTTATTTACCAGGGGTACAAAACAAGATATCAAGTTTAAATCCTCTGCGTACCTCATTCATTTCAGAAAATTATTTTAATTGATCTATCAATTATCTTTAATCGGGGGTAAAAATTTTGTTTGCAACCAGTTGTTTGTAATAATTTGTTGAGTATTTTAGTCACAATGTTTGTTTGCCCTTGATTAATTAAATCAGAACAAGTATATGGTCATGTAAGGATGCCTAAAGTCCCATGTATGCGGTGTGTTGAACATTATTCCACATAACATTGATAAATAAACTACGTTCATTTTAAATTTATAAGATCTTTTAATGAAAAGAATAAATTAAAGTATGTAATTAACAAAACAACATAAAACTTTAGGAGTATTTTGGACAATAACAAGCAAATTTACTCTGTTCAGATCAAGAATTATGAAATTAAGAGGCTATCTAGTACCTAATATTCCTGTCCATAAGATTTGCCCAATCATAATTGACTGTCTTATCATAACGGGATAATCATGTAGCCCAAGACTAAAGGACGCTGTCACTAGAAACAAGTGTCCTCTGACTGATTGGATTGAAAGGCTAATCCCCATGCAAACTATAATAATAAATTATGTTCATTTGGTATCACACCCAAACCACGCGTAAGAATTATACCACTGCATTTTCTTCTGACATCACTGCCCTTGAGATATCAGACCCTAAAGCAAATTGTAATCACAGCCCATGGCTGAATAAACTATCATCCCTATACAGCATAAAATCACCCTCCCTTAGATATGGCAGAACAAAATTTTGACAATAGTCCTGACTGCTTGAAATCAATTGAAATGACCTGCCAAATGTCTTTCATAAATAAAAGAAAGATTAATAACCTAGTAAAATCTGACTCCCTCATGAACTCTATTCCCTGAAATCTGCAAATTCCTATGTGTCTGTAATTGTGCATATGAAAGCATAATGGTTACAAGGTTTTGTATAAAATATAAATCAAGACTGATTGTTACAGATATATTGAATATAGAAGTAAATGTATTGTGTATAAACAAAAATTTTTTAAACTGAATTTACAAGTACAAAAACGTTATAAAGCACAAAATAATGAGATTTCATTTATAGAAGATAACAGATATCAAGATATATCCCATTTTGCTAGCCTTTGGCAGTGATCCGTTTAATGCACAACATGTATATTTCACGTTATTTGATATATAATTTGCTTTTCATCTATGTTTTAATTTTTTGAATTTGTTATTAAATATGTTTCTCTACAATGTATTTTTGTAAAAGACTAGTTATTTGAAAGTTTAAGTTTGAAAGTCCAGAGACACGAAGGTATGATCCATTTATAGATTTTATTTTCAAAGTGAATTCTATTAAATATGGTAATTTATCAACAATACTTTAAAATGTGAAAATTTCATTAAGAAATAGGACAACAACATCAACTAAGAATAAATTATGGGTAGCCTGTCTAGACCCAAGTATGGTAGCTAAATCGACAATTTTAATACGGTCATTTCAATTACACCTTTTTCATATAAGCTATCATCTGAAACATACATAAATCAAAAGACCAGAACTAATATTACTTGCATAAATAAGCTGTTGTTACACGATACTGTGGTAAGCCTAACATGTAAAGCTTGTATACATGTTTGTAATGCCTTTGAATGATTGCCTGCATAATCACGGGTTCATCCTAACTTACAAATTTTTAATGACCATTTTTGTACATTCATGTAGGTATATTACTACTCAGTGGAACGATGTCTTTAACAGTTCTGTACAACATGACATTGAAATCGTCAATATAACAATACAAAATAGCAGAGATATTGGCTCATGAAATTGGCAATTTGATCATCAAAGTTAAATGAACGAAATCGCGAACCAGGTTTAGAGTCATCTCGAATTGCGTCCTTTTTTGACCATGATTTAACTTACACTTACTAGTTAATGAAACATGATAGATATAACAAGATGCAGAATTATTACGATCCGTAACGGCGAATATTATACACAGGAATGTAAATTCATGACATCGTCATATTTTCCTATCAGAACAATGGAGGCCTAGCCCCGATCTGAGAATGGTTATAAACTCAGCTACACTCAATGTGATATGCGTGATTAAAAGACAGATAATCATAATTACATTCATTATTGATATTGACATGATTAGTAGAATTTATGTTGTATTATTATAATTACTTGTGCGACGAATAACTGTCGAACAATCTGACGATTTGAATCTGTAGCGTTAACGTTAGAGTCAAGTATTAAGATTCGACAGATAACGAAAATGACACAAAGTACATATATTTTTATCAGGAAACATGTATAAATATGTTTTATTATGTTCATGGAAGTCACCTGAACCATGCTGCAAGATTGGTATGTCATAAAACGTCGTATTCTAGCCAAATCACGTCTCTGTAAACGACAGCCTGCTTTCCGTGTATTTCGCCATTTGTTATGGTTGGATTTCGCGGATTCCGCACGCGCTATGTAACAAGCGTTTTGATTGGCTCGGACTCGTCGGATGATCACCAGCGCAGGCTATAAAAGGGGGTGAAATCG
The DNA here is from genome assembly GCF_041381155.1 of Argopecten irradians. Taxonomy (NCBI): domain Eukaryota; kingdom Metazoa; phylum Mollusca; class Bivalvia; order Pectinida; family Pectinidae; genus Argopecten; species Argopecten irradians. Next base: position 43,806 of record NW_027187995.1, on the reverse strand, counting down.
GACGAAAGTCAGAACTCATTTGAGCTCCCAAACGAGTGGTCGCCTCTTCTGGCCCTAAACTTTGGAAAGCCTTGAGTCTTCTCAAACCAATGACCTAATAGTGGTTCAAGATGTTTGAGAACTTCTCCGTAAAGGGAACTTAACGTTCCAAGGGGAGTAACTCTTATAGAGTTAAGTTACAAAGCTCTAAGAATATGAGTGTTGTCCGTTGGCGAAAACGGGGAAACGTCTCCGTATTCGGAAACACTATTTGTAGACGGAAGCACCTCTGTCTATAGACTCATTACATATTCTTATCTAATAATTAATGTTTATTATAATAGCTTTTATATAGTAGGTATTTATTTCTCCATATTCGGAGCATTATACCAGTATAGATGGAAGCACCTCCATCTATGGAAATGTTCCATATTCCAATAATGTATTCAAGGATATAGATCAGTGTTTAGTGTAGAATGTTTGTATAGCCTTTGTAAATCTCGATGTATCCAGTACCTGTACTTTGATGATTTGTGATTATAATAAATCATAAGTTGATTTTTATTCCTGACTTTGTTCTTTTATGGAGTAGTGCTAGGCTGGAACCGAATCCCTTATATATTACTTTTACTTGGTGATTGCTGAAATACGCAACCCGACTCGAAAAGTTACATTGGTGTCAGAAGTGGGATAAACTGAGTTCCAGTGTCTAGTGAATCCATAAAAAGAACATTAAAATTGGTATATAAAAAAAATCACAAAATTTGAATCTGAGATATTGAGTTAATCTTTACTGAAATCATAAAAATCTGTAGAGATGTCCGATTCAGATTCTGAAGTAACATTCCGGATTAGGAATGATGGTCTGGATACCGAGAATGAAGAGGTTGATAATAGAGCTTCTCCAGAAATGGTTCAAAGTTCTGAAAATACACAAAATAGCAAAGATTTAGCTAATATTCTGATGGAGAATATAAACAAACAGTTTGATAGTTTTAGAGAAGACAATAGAAGGAATTTATGGGAACTCAATAGAGAGCTTAGACAAGAAATTAATAGTATACATGAACATGTAGAATCTTTAGAGTATAGAATTAATCATAGTCATAGGGAAAGGAATCCTTCTCATGAACACCAGAGTGCTAATGTTTGTAGTTCACCAGTGGCTGACATAAATGACAATAGTCGTGGATCACCTCATTTGAACACAAGAAACACTGCACACAATACAAGACAGAGTTTAAAACCTCAACAATATTCTGGTGGAGAAAATCTAGAAGAATATCTGTCCCAATTTGAAATAGTAGCACAAATAAATGGGTGGGACTATCAGACAAAATCTCTCTATCTAGCTGGAAGCCTAAGTGGAAGTGCGAGAGCCATCCTCACAGAGCTCAATGCTAAGGAGACCCGAGATTTTGATACCCTAGTTAGGTTACTTAATGTAAGGTTTGGGTCATTGGAACGCTCTGAAATTTACAGAGCTAGACTCCAAACAAGAGTTAAAGGGAAAGGATGAGACACTCTCTGAGATGGCTCAGTCTATCCGAAAAATGACTCGCCAAGCATACCCTATGGCTGATGCATCAATGATAAATATCCTAGCATTGGATTACTTTATCGATGCTATACCAGACTCTGATACCCGGTTACGGATCAGGGAACTGAGACCAAAGAACCTTAATGAAGCCGAAACGCATGCCATCAGGCTCGAGGCTCATAGGTTAGCTGATAAGCAAAGGAGTAAGGCAATACACATGATCTCTGAGGAAGATCGCACTGTGTGCCACACCCAAATGCTATATCCTGCTAAAATGGCAGATCAAGAGGGCATTGATATTGCGACATTAAATAAGTCCATACAAGCCCTACACAAAACTACCAAAAATTTGGTAGATCAAAGAAACTCAGGTTTCACTTCAAATGGACAAAATCCTAAACCTAGGAATAGGTGGAATGGGAATGGAAATGGTAACAACCAAGTGTTTAATCCATATTATGGAAAACAAACACAAAATGGTCAATTTACCCAAAACACAAATCAAAATAGAGTTCCAAATGTTGGTAACCAAAGATTTGATTCCCAAAATAGGAAAAGTTCCAGATTTGACACACATGACTATGGCACAAGTACTGGTTCAAATTGGAACCAAACACAGAGGTCAAGGTCAAATGTCACACAAAGGTCAAACTTCAACAACCCCTCCCACATTTCCCAGTCTAATGGTGGTAACTTTCAGTCACCTCCGATTCAGGGAAACTACTAGATACTGACTTCGAGGGTCGGAATTCAGTAGAAGAGGTGGAGAGACCCACAGATATTGTTGTGAGCAGCATAAATAATGATGATCACACCGGTTTGTTTGTTTGTGCACAAATCAAAGACTTTGCACTTCCACTACTAGTGGATACAGGTGCTACTGTAACCATTCTAAGCAATAACTGCTTCCAAAAATTGGGTATAAAGAACTCCAATGTAGAACCGGTCAAATTAAATTTGATAACCGCTACTGGAGATAAAACACCATTTATTGGAAAATGTAAGCTTGTTATTGGCTTAGGGAAACAGAAGTTGTTACAAGAAGTCTTGATAGCAGACATTAAACAACAGGGGATCATAGGTTTAGATTTTCTGACCACGCATTCTATTGATATCTTATTAAACAAGAATTGCTTGAAAATAGATGGAGACGAAATTCAATGTTTCCGATATCAAGCTGAAGCAGCAAAGCCAGCTTGTTGTAGAGTCTCATTATCAGAGGATATTTTAATACCTCCATATTGTGAGATGATTGTTACTGGAAAATTTAATGATCCAATTTGTAGACAAAATACAGCTGTTATTGAGCCTTCACCAGGATTCATGTCAAAACATGAGGTGTTAGTGGCCAAAGCTGTTGTAAACCCTAGTATGGGTTATGTCCCTTTGAGAATTCTGAACTTTAGCGATAATGAACGCAAAGTATACAAGAATTCTGTGGTGGCGACTATAGATACTATTGATGAAATTGTGGATCAAAAGCACGAAAATGTGCAAGTTAATGAAGTCACTGTGGAAAAACCACAAACTCATGTTATTCCGGAACATTTGAAGTCCCTCTATGAGCAATCTTGTGAATATCTGAATGAGAATCAAAGTGGTCAATTAAAAGAATTACTTATAAAGTACAAAGATAGTTTCTCATAATCATCCCCATGATTTGGGCATGACAGATCTTGCTGAACACAAAATAAATACTGGCTCAACTCCACCTATCCGACAACCGCCTAGGCGGGTTCCTCTATCATTGGTTAAGGAGGTTGAGAAAGAGATAGAAGAAATGGCACAAAAAGGGGTAATCGAACCTTCCGATAGTCCATGGAGAACTCCAGTGGTCTTAATACGGAAAAAGGATTCTAGCCTAAGATTTTGCCTAGACTATAGGAAATTGAATGACGCAACTATCAAAGATAGTCATCCAATTCCTAGGATTGATAGTACTCTTGACTCACTATCAGGTCACAACTGGTTTTCAACCATTGACCTCAAAAGTGGCTACTGGCAAGTTAAGGTAGCATCTGAAGATAGACCCAAAACAGCATTTTCCATACCAGGGGGAGGACTTTGGCAATTTGTATCAATGCCATTTGGTCTTTGTAATGCCCCAGCAACCTTTGAAAGGTTAATGGAAAAAGTACTTATTCACCTTTCCCATGATATTTGCATGGTGTATTTGGATGATATAATAGTACTAGCCAAGACATTTGATGAACACATCAATAACCTTGACAAAGTGTTTGGGAGGCTTCAGGAAGCTAATCTTAAGATGCATGCTAAGAAATGTTTCCTATGTAAGAAACAGGTTTCATTTTTGGGCCACATTGTTAGTGAAGAGGGTATCTCTACCGATCCAGAAAAGATAGAGTCAGTCAAAAATTGGCCTATTCCTAATTCTGTTAAAGAGGTGAGACAATTCTTAGGGCTATGCTCCTACTATAGGAAGTTTGTCCAAGGATTTGCTACCATAGCTAAACCACTACATAAGTTGACGGAGCAGTACCAAAGGTTTACCTGGTCCTTGGATTGTCAAAGTGCCTTTGACACATTGAAACGGGCATTGACAAGCTCGCCGATACTGGCATATCCAAGGTCTGAAGGTGAATTCATACTGGATACAGATGCTTCTGACTCAGGTTTAGGTGCAGTCCTCTCTCAGCTACAAGATGGGAAAGAGAAGGTCATATGTTACTATAGTAAAATGTTCAGCAGATCTGAGAGAAAAATATTGTGTGACACGTAGAGAATTACTGGCAATAGTAAACTCTATTAAACAATTTCACCACTATCTTTATGGGCAATATTTCTTGGTCAGAAGTGATCATGGTGCCCTTACTTGGTTGATCAATTTTAAAAAACCCTGAAGGACAAATGGCTAGATGGTTTGAATTATTATCTGCTTATCAATTTAAAATTGAATATAGAGCAGGTAAAGCTCATGGCAATGCTGATGCCTTATCTAGGAGACCTTGTTTAGAGAGAAATTGTAGCCATTGTGATAAAGCAGAACAAAGGTATGATAATAAAACCTGTTCTGATGAGGCTACAGATACTATTTGTAGAGTTACAACAAGATCTCATAAAACAAACCATGCCAATGACTCTAGGGGAGACAACTCTCCATGTCAAGATCCAAGGGTTCTGATCCAAACCAAGATATGTCTGATATACCCAAGGCAGCAGCTAAGGGGTTCCACACCGGGACATCCGAATGTATCTGAAAAAGGAGAAAAGGACTATTAATCTCCTACAAATTAAAGATAGTCAGAAAAATGATCCAGTCCTTAAAATTGTATGGAACTGGGTTGGGTAAACGTGGGGAAAGACCTAAATGGCCTGATATATCTCATTTAGATGAGAGCACCAAGTTTTATTGGATGCGATTTGAATTCCCTCACTATAAGAGATGACATATTATGTCACAAATGGGAAACCATCCAAGGGGGACAACCCTTGTATCAAATGGTTATGACCCAAATCCCTAACAGACTATGTATGAAGCAGTTACACAATAGTGTGACTGGAGGTCATTTAGGGAGTAAGAAAACACTCTCAAAAGTGAGAGAGCGATATTTCTGGGACAGAATGTCGAGAGATATCAAACAGTGGATTAAAAGCTGTGACAAATGTGCAGCTAGAAAAAACACCACCAAAATGCCGAAGGGTCCATTACATACATACAATGTGGGTCTCCCTATGAGAGATGGGCCATTGATGTATTGGGACCATTGCCTTTAAGCAATAAGGGGAATTCTTATCTCCTAGTAGTAGCAGATTACTTTACTAAATGGGTTGAGGCAATACCCATGCGTAATCAGAAAGCTACAACAGTTGCACAAAAATTCATAGATAGAATTGTCACCATTTTTGGTGTGCCTATGCAACTTCACTCTGATCAAGGGACAAACTTTGAATCAGATGTATTCCAAGAAATGTGTAGAATCTTGGGAATTGAGAAGACTCGAACCACACCATATAGACCGCAGTCTGATGGAATGGTTGAACGAGCCAACAGAACAATTGGAAATATGCTCTCCTCATTTGTGGCAGAGAATTTAAGGGACTGGGATGAACACATATAACTTACTCATGATGGCTTACAGGTCATCTTCTCATGAAAGCACCGGGGTCTCGCCTTGTGAGATGGTGTTTGGTCGTAACATAAATCTTCCTGTTGATCTTGTTCTGGGACGGGTTGTACCTGAAATGAACACGTGTACTAATTACACAACAACACTAAGGAAGCAAATGGATAAAATTCATGAGTTTGCTAGAGATAAAATTACACTCTCAACAAACAAAATGAAACTTGAACATGACCGAAACACTCAACTCAATCAATTCAAAAGAGGTGATCCAGTTTGGCGTTAACAATCCTAAAAAAAAGTGGTATTGGCTCCAAATTACGGTGCTCATGGGAAGGTCCATATGTCGTTATTGAGAAAATAAATGATGTGGTGTATAAAATCCAAAAATCTCCAAAGTCAAGACCTAAGGTAGTTCATCACAATTACTTGAAATTATATGAGGGTGATGAAAAACCAAAATGGCTCAAGAATTAGGAGAATAGTCCTTTAAATAAATGTAGACTGTTGTCTAAATTACTATTCCAATTATTGTTCTGTCTCAGCGATATCTGAACAATATAATTGCACTTTCTCTGCAATATAAATTTTGGAAAGAAGTCTAAAACAGTATACCAGTGTACCACCTGTAAAGCTACCTTCGGAAGATGGGATGACAGGGATACAAGCACCAGTCTACACCAGGGGATATGGAACTCAATGGACGTGTCCGGACACCAGGAAATTCCAGTGAAGGAAGTGAACTGCGGAAAACATGAACAATTATTCAATAATTATTGAATTATATCAAAGATATTAATGTAAAGTTTTGTAAATATTAATTTAGAAATAATCAAATTATAGAGTATTATATTAATATATATTTTCTCATTCATTATCCGTTGAAAATTATAAATAATTCTAACTATATTATTGATAAAAATATTGATACTAATGGAAGTGATATTCCTTATTGAATTACATACAATGTAAGTATGGTGTATATAAGATGTTGATGTAGGAATTATTTTGTGTATTACAATTGAACATATTTTTTTTTTTTTCAATGTATCACCATCCTCTGTTTATAAATTACAGTGTGTACTAATATCACATTGGAATAAGATTTGTGACAAATTATGGCTGCAAAGACTTACCACAGTACTACTCACATACATGCATTATAGCTGCTAATTGGTTGTTTCTCTGAAGTCAAGCACCTGTGTTGTACATTGTGCCTATTTGTTGAAATCAACTTCACTCTGATTCAAGGGAACAAACATTATGAATCAGATGTTTTTCCAAGAATTGAGTAGAATCTATGGAAGTGAGAGAGACTTCTAACAGACACCAATATATGACCCGCCGTCTGATGGAAATGGTTGAACGAGCCAACAGAACAATTGGAAATAATGATCTCCTCATTTTGTGGCAGAGAATTTAAGGGACTGGGGGGGGGGAAGTGAACACATATAACTTACTCATGATGGGCTTTACATGTCATCATCTCATGAAAGCCACCGGGGGTCTCGCCTTGAGAGATTGGTGTTTTGGTCGTAGTCATTAAATCCTTCACTTGTTGAACTTGTTCTGGGACAGGTTTTTTTACTTCAATGAACACGTGTTACTAAATACAAAACAACACTAAGGAAGCAAATGGAATAAAATTCATGAGTTTTGCAAGTGATAAAATTACGACCTCCTCCACCCAAACAAAATTGAAACTTGAACATGAACCGAAACTACTCAGGACTCAGAGATTTCAAAAGAGGTGATCCCAGTTTTGGGCCGTTAACAATCGCTAAAAAAATGTGGTAATGGCTCCAAATTTACGGTGCTCATTGGGAAGTCCCCATATGTCAGTTATTGATAATAATAAAGATGATGTTGGTATATAAAATCCAAAAATCCTCCAAAGTCAAGACCTAAAAGGTAGTTCATTCACAATTAAGCTTTGATATTAATAAGAGGTTGATGAAAAAAAAAAACCCAAAATGGCTTCAAGAATTAGTGGAATCTAGTCCTTTAAAATAAATGTAGAGACTGTTTGTCCTAAAGTTACTATTCCCAAATATTTTTCTGTCCACAGCGATATCTGATACATAAAACAATATAAATTGGCACTTTTCTCTGCAAAATGGATTTTGGAAAGTAAGTCAGGTGTAACGAAAAACAGTATACCAGTGTATACCACCTGTAATGACTACGCTTCGGAAGACTGGATTGTACTCAGGGATTACAAGCACCAGTCTACCACCAGGGGATAATGAAAAAACTCAATGGACAGTGTGCCGGACGCCAGGAAATTCCAGGTGAATGGAAGTGAACTGATGGAAAACATGAACAATGTATATCAATAATTATATGAATTATATCAAGAATATTAATGTAAAGGTTTTGTAAATATTTAATTTAGTAATAATACAATAATAGAGTATATAATATTAATAATAAATTTTCTCATAATTATTGAGAAATTATAAATAAATTAATGAACTAAGTTATCGTGAATAAATACTAGATACTAATGGATAGTTTATACAAGTAAAGCATATGTATATAAGATGTTGATGTAGTAATTATATTGAACATATTTTTTTAAATGTATTACAAAAATTCACAGCAGCACATTGGAATAATATGTGAGCAAATTATGGCTGCAAAAAGACTTACCACAGTACTCACCCATACATGCATAATAGCTGCTAATTGGTTGTTTCTGAAGTCAAGCACCTGTGTTGTACAATTGTGTACAAGCTCCAATATCTTTGGTCGAGTAAACTACATGCACGCCATGATTAAATTCTAAAATGAAAAATATTCGCAAGTGAACTACTGAAATCTCCTATGAAATTACATTCGGGACGAATGTTTTTCAATGTCTGACCTTGTGGGCGTGTGTTACGATCCGTAACGGCGAATATTATACACAGGAATGTAAATTCATGACATCGTCATATTTCCTATCAGAACAACGGAGGCCTAGCCCCGATCTGAGAATGGTTATAAACTCAGCTACACTCAATGTGATATACGTGATTAAAAGACAGAGAATCGTAATTATATTCATTATTGATATTGACATAATTAATAGAATGTATATTTGTATTATTATAATTACTTGTGCGACGAATAACTGTCGAACTAACTGACGATTTGAATCTGTAGCGTTAACGTTAGAGTCAAGTATTGAGATTCGACAGATAACGAAAATGACACAAAGTACATATATTTTTATCAGGAAACATGTATAAATATGTTCTGTTATGTTCATGGAAGTCACCTGAACCATGCTGCAAGATTGGTATGTCATAAAACGTCGTATTCTAGCCAAATCACGTCTCTGTAAACGACAGCCTGCTTTCCGTGTATTTCGCCATTTGTTATGGTTGGATTTCGCGGATTCCGCACGCGCTATGTAACAAGCGTTTTGATTGGCTCGGACTCGTCGGATGATCACCAGCGCAGGCTATAAAAGGGGGTGAAATCGGACGAAAGTCAGAACTCATTTGAGCTCCCAAACGAGTGGTCGCCTCTTCTGGCCCTAAACTTTGGAAAGCCTTGAGTCTTCTCAAACCAATGACCTAATAGTGGTTCAAATGTTTGAGAACTTCTCCGTAAAGGGAACTTAACGTTCCAAGGGGAGTAACTCTTATAGAGTTAAGTTACAAAGCTCTAAGAATATGAGTGTTGTCCGTTGGCGAAAACGGGGAAACGTCTCCGTATTCGGAAACACTATTTGTAGACGGAAGCACCTCTGTCTATAGACTCATTACATATTCTTATCTAATAATTAATGTTTATTATAATAGCTTTTATATAGATATCTAGTAGGTATTTATTTCTCCATATTCGGAGCATTATACCAGTATAGATGGAAGCACCTCCATCTATGGAAATGTTCCATATTCCAATAATGTATTCAAGGATATAGATCAGTGTTTAGTGTAGAATATTTGTATAACCTTTGTAAATCTCGATGTATCCAGTACCTGTACTTTGATGATTTGTGATTATAATAAATCATAAGTTGATTTTTATTCCTGACTTTGTTCTTTTATGGAGTAGTGCTAGGCTGGAACCGAATCCCTTATATATTACTTTTACTTGGTGATTGCTGAAATACGCAACCCGCGCAGAAAAGTTACATTGGTGTCAGAAGTGGGATAAACTGAGTTCCAGTGTCTAGTGAATCCATAAAAAGAACATTAAAATTGGTATATAAAAAAAAATCACAAATTTGAATCTGAGATATTGAGTTAATCTTTACTGAAATCATAAAAATCTGTAGAGATGTCCGATTCAGATTCTGAAGTAACATTCCGGATTAGGAATGATGGTCTGGATACCGAGAATGAAGAGGTTGATAATAGAGCTTCTCCAGAAATGGTTCAAAGTTCTGAAAATACACAAAATAGCAAAGATTTAGCTAATATTCTGATGGAGAATATAAACAAACAGTTTGATAGTTTTAGAGAAGACAATAGAAGGAATTTATGGGAACTCAATAGAGAGCTTAGACAAGAAATTAATAGTATACATGAACATGTAGAATCTTTAGAGTATAGAATTAATCATAGTCATAGGGAAAGGAATCCTTCTCATGAACACCAGAGTGCTAATGTTTGTAGTTCACCAGTGGCTGACATAAATGACAATAGTCGTGGATCACCTCATTTGAACACACGAAACACTGCACACAATACAAGACAGAGTTTAAAACCTCAACAATATTCTGGTGGAGAAAATCTAGAAGAATATCTGTCCCAATTTGAAATAGTAGCACAAATAAATGGGTGGGACTATCAGACAAAATCTCTCTATCTAGCTGGAAGCCTAAGTGGAAGTGCGAGAGCCATCCTCACAGAGCTCAATGCTAAGGAGACCCGAGATTTTGATACCCTAGTTAGGTTACTTAATGTAAGGTTTGGGTCATTGGAACGCTCTGAAATTTACAGAGCTAGACTCCAAACAAGAGTTAAAGGAAAGGATGAGACACTCTCTGAGATGGCTCAGTCTATCCGAAAAATGACTCGCCAAGCATACCCTATGGCTGATGCATCAATGATAAATATCCTAGCATTGGATTACTTTATCGATGCTATACCAGACTCTGATACCCGGTTACGGATCAGGGAACTGAGACCAAAGAACCTTAATGAAGCCGAAACGCATGCCATCAGGCTCGAGGCTCATAGGTTAGCTGATAAGCAAAGGAGTAAGGCAATACACATGATCTCTGAGGAAGATCGCACTGTGTGCCACACCCAAATGCTATATCCTGCTAAAATGGCAGATCAAGAGGGCATTGATATTGTGACATTGAATAAGTCCATACAAGCCCTACACAAAACTACCAAAAATTTGGTAGATCAAAGAAACTCAGGTTTCACTTCAAATGGACAAAATCCTAAACCTAGGAATAGGTGGAATGGGAATGGAAATGGTAACAACCAAGTGTTTAATCCATATTATGGAAAACAAACACAAAATGGTCAATTTACCCAAAACACAAATCAAAATAGAGTTCCAAATGTTGGTAACCCAAATATTTGATTCCCAAAATAGGAAAAGTTCCAGATTTGACACACATGACTATGGCACAAGTACTGGTTCAAATTGGAACCAAACACAGAGGTCAAGGTCAAATGTCACACAAAGGTCAAACTTTCACAACCCCTCCCACACTTCCCAGTCAAATGGTGGTAACTTTCAGTCACCTCCGATTCAGGGAAACTACTAGATACTGACTTCGAGGGTCGGAATTCAGTAGAAGAGGTGGAGAGACCCACAGATATTGTTGTGAGCAGCATAAATAATGATGATCACACCGGTTTGTTTGTTTGTGCACAAATCAAAGACTTTGCACTTCCGCTACTAGTGGATACAGGTGCAACTGTAACCATTCTAAGCAATAACTGCTTCCAAAAATTGGGTATAAAGAACTCCAATGTAGAACCGGTCAAATTAAATTTGATAACCGCTACTGGAGATAAAACACCATTTATTGGAAAATGTAAGCTTGTTATTGGCTTAGGGAAACAGAAGTTGTTACAAGAAGTCTTGATAGCAGACATTAAACAACAGGGGATCATAGGTTTAGATTTTCTGACCACGCATTCTATTGATATCTTATTAAACAAGAATTGCTTGAAAATAGATGGAGACGAAATTCAATGTTTCCGATATCAAGCTGAAGCAGCAAAGCCAGCTTGTTGTAGAGTCTCATTATCAGAGGATATTATAATACCTCCAAATTGTGAGATGATTGTTACTGGAAAATTTAATGATCCAATTTGTAGACAAAATACAGCTGTTATTGAGCCTTCACCAGGATTCATGTCAAAACATGAGGTGTTAGTGGCCAAAGCTGTTGTAAACCCTAGTATGGGTTATGTCCCTTTGAGAATTCTGAACTTTAGCGATAATGAACGCAAAGTATACAAGAATTCTGTGGTGGCGACTATAGATACTATTGATGAAATTGTGGATCAAAAGCACGAAAATGTGCAAGTTAATGAAGTCACTGTGGAAAAACCACAAACTCATGTTATTCCGGAACATTTGAAGTCCCTCTATGAGCAATCTTGTGAATATCTGAATGAGAATCAAAGTGGTCAATTAAAAGAATTACTTATAAAGTACAAAGATAGTTTCTCAAAATCATCCCCATGATTTGGGTATGACAGATCTTGCTGAACACAAAATAAATACTGGCTCAACTCCACCTATCCGACAACCGCCTAGGCGGGTTCCTCTATCATTGGTTAAGGAGGTTGAGAAAGAGATAGAAGAAATGGCACAAAAAGGGGTAATCGAACCTTCCGATAGTCCATGGAGAACTCCAGTGGTCTTAATACGGAAAAAGGATTCTAGCCTAAGATTTTGCCTAGACTATAGGAAATTGAATGATGCAACTATCAAAGATAGTCATCCAATTCCTAGGATTGATAGTACTCTTGACTCACTATCAGGTCACAACTGGTTTTCAACCATTGACCTCAAAAGTGGCTACTGGCAAGTTAAGGTAGCATCTGAAGATAGACCCAAAACAGCATTTTCCATACCAGGGGGAGGACTTTGGCAATTTGTATCAATGCCATTTGGTCTTTGTAATGCCCCGGCTACCTTTGAAAGGTTAATGGAAAAAGTACTTATTCACCTTTCCCATGATATTTGCATGGTGTATTTGGATGATATAATAGTACTAGCCAAGACATTTGATGAACACATCAATAACCTTGACAAAGTGTTTGGAAGGCTTCAGGAAGCTAATCTTAAGATGCATGCTAAGAAATGTTTCCTATGTAAGAAACAGGTTTCATTTTTGGGCCACATTGTTAGTGAAGAGGGTATCTCTACCGATCCAGAAAAGATAGAGTCAGTCAAAAATTGGCCTATTCCTAATTCTGTTAAAGAGGTGAGACAATTCTTAGGGCTATGCTCCTACTATAGGAAGTTTGTCCAAGGATTTGCTACCATAGCTAAACCACTACATAAGTTGACGGAGCAGTACCAAAGGTTTACCTGGTCCTTGGATTGTCAAAGTGCCTTTGACACATTGAAACGGGCATTGACAAGCTCGCCGATACTGGCATATCCAAGGTCTGAAGGTGAATTCATACTGGATACAGATGCTTCTGACTCAGGTTTAGGTGCAGTCCTCTCTCAGCTACAAGATGGGAAAGAGAAGGTCATATGTTACTATAGTAAAATGTTCAGCAGATCTGAGAGAAAATATTGTGTGACACGTAGAGAATTACTGGCAATAGTAAACTCTATTAAACAATTTCACCACTATCTTTATGGGCAATATTTCTTGGTCAGAAGTGATCATGGTGCCCTTACTTGGTTGATCAATTTTAAAAACCCTGAAGGACAAATGGCTAGATGGTTTGAATTATTATCTGCTTATCAATTTAAAATTGAATATAGAGCAGGTAAAGCTCATGGCAATGCTGATGCCTTATCTAGGAGACCTTGTTTAGAGAGAAATTGTAGCCATTGTGATAAAGCAGAACAAAGGTACGATAATAAAACCTGTTCTGATGAGGCTACAGATACTATTTGTAGAGTTACAACAAGATCTCATAAAACAAACCATGCCAATGACTCTAGGGGAGACAACTCTCCAATGTCAAGATCCAAGGGTTCTGATCCAAACCAAGATATGTCTGATATACCCAAGGCAGCAGCTAAGGGTTCCACACCGGGACATCCGGATGTATCTGAAAAAGGAGAAAAGACTATTAATCTCCTACAAATTAAAGATAGTCAGAAAAATGATCCAGTCCTTAAAATTGTATGGAACTGGGTTAAACGTGGGGAAAGACCTAAATGGCCTGATATATCTCATTTAGGTGAGAGCACCAAGTTTTATTGGATGCGATTTGATTCCCTCACTATAAGAGATGACATATTATGTCACAAATGGGAAACCATCCAAGGGGGACAACCCTTGTACCAAATGGTTATACCCAAATCCCTAACAGACTATGTGATGAAGCAGTTACACAATAGTGTGACTGGAGGTCATTTAGGGAGTAAGAAAACACTCTCAAAAGTGAGAGAGCGATATTTCTGGGACAGAATGTCGAGAGATATCAAACAGTGGATTAAAAGCTGTGACAAATGTGCAGCTAGAAAAACACCACCAAAATGGCCGAAGGGTCCATTACATACATACAATGTGGGTCTCCCTATGGAGAGATGGGCCATTGATGTATTGGGACCATTGCCTTTAAGCAATAAGGGGAATTCTTATCTCCTAGTAGTAGCAGATTACTTTACTAAATGGGTTGAGGCAATACCCATGCGTAATCAGAAAGCTACAACAGTTGCACAAAAATTCATAGATAGAATTGTCACCATTTTCGGTGTGCCTATGCAACTTCACTCTGATCAAGGGACAAACTTTGAATCAGATGTATTCCAAGAAATGTGTAGAATCTTGGGAATTGAGAAGACTCGAACCACACCATATAGACCGCAGTCTGATGGAATGGTTGAACGAGCCAACAGAACAATTGGAAATATGCTCTCCTCATTTGTGGCAGAGAATTTAAGGGACTGGGATGAACACATTAACTTACTCATGATGGCTTACAGGTCATCTTCTCATGAAAGCACCGGGGTCTCGCCTTGTGAGATGGTGTTTGGTCGTAACATAAATCTTCCTGTTGATCTTGTTCTGGGACGGGTTGTACCTGAAATGAACACGTGTACTAATTACACAACAACACTAAGGAAGCAAATGGATAAAATTCATGAGTTTGCTAGAGATAAAATTACACTCTCAACAAACAAAATGAAACTTGAACATGACCGAAACACTCAACTCAATCAATTCAAAAGAGGTGATCCAGTTTGGCGTTACAATCCTAAAAAAAGTGGTATTGGCTCCAAATTACGGTGCTCATGGGAAGGTCCATATGTCGTTATTGAGAAAATAAATGATGTGGTGTATAAAATCCAAAAAATCTCCAAAGTCAAGACCTAAGGTAGTTCATCACAATTACTTGAAATCATATGAGGGTGATGAAAAACCAAAATGGCTCAAGAATTAGGAGAATAGTCCTTTAAATAAATGTAGACTGTTGTCTAAATTACTATTCCAATTATTGTTCTGTCTCAGCGATATCTGAACAATATAATTGCACTTTCTCTGCAATATGGATTTTGGAAAGAAGTCGTAAAACAGTATACCAGTGTACCACCTGTAAAGCTACCTTCGGAAGACGGGATGACGGGATACAAGCACCAGTCTACACCAGATGATATGGAACTCGATGGACGTGTCCGGAGGCCAGGAAATTCCAGTGAAGGAAGTGAACTGTGGAAAACATGAACAATTATTCAATAATTATTGAATTATATCAAGATATTAATGTAAAGTTTTGTAAATATTAATTTAGTAATAATCAAATTATAGAGTATTATATTAATATATATTTTCTCATAATTATTGAGAAATTATAAATAATTATAACTATATTATTGATAAATATAGATACTATGGAAGTGATATTCCTCATTGAATTATACATGTAAGTATATGTATATAAGATGTTGATGTAGGAATTATTTTGTGTATTATATTGAACATATTTTTTTTTAATGTATTACAATCTCTGTTTATAAATTCACAGCGTGTACTATCACATTGGAATAATATGTGTGAGCAAATTATGGCTGCAAAGACTTACCACAGTACTCACCATACATGCATAATAGCTGCTAATTGGTTGTTTCTGAAGTCAAGCACCTGTGTTGTACATTGTGTACAAGCTCCAATATCTTTGGTTGAGTAAACATGACATGCATGCCATGACTTAATTCCTAAAAAATGAAAATATTCGCAAGTGAACTACTGAAATCTCCTATGATATTACATTCGGGACGAATGTTTTTAAGAAGGAGGGGGGTAGTGTTACGATCCGTAACGGCGAATATTATACACAGGAATGTAAATTCATGACATCGTCATATTTCCTATCAGAACAACGGAGGCCTAGCCCCGATCTGAGAATGGTTATAAACTCAGCTACACTCAATGTGATATACGTGATTAAAAGACAGAGAATCATAACTATATTCATTATTGATATTGACATAATTAATAGAATGTATATTGTATTATTATAATTACTTGTGCGACGAATAACTGTCGAACTAACTGACGATTTGAATCTGTAGCGTTAACGTTAGAGTCAAGTATTGAGATTCGACAGATAACGAAAATGACACAAAGTACATATATTTTTATCAGGAAACATGTATAAATATGTTCTGTTATGTTCATGGAAGTCACCTGAACCATGCTGCAAGATTGGTATGTCATAAAACGTCGTATTCTAGCCAAATCACGTCTCTGTAAACGACAGCCTGCTTTCCGTGTATTTCGCCATTTGTTATGGTTGGATTTCGCGGATTCCGCACGCGCTATGTAACAAGCGTTTTGATTGGCTCGGACTCGTCGGATGATCACCAGCGCAGGCTATAAAAGGGGGTGAAATCGGACGAAAGTCAGAACTCATTTGAGCTCCCAAACGAGTGGTCGCCTCTTCTGGCCCTAAACTTTGGAAAGCCATGAGTCTCCTCAAACCAATGACCTAATAGTGGTTCAAGATGTTTGAGATCTTCTCCGTAAAGGGAACTTAACGTTCCAAGGGGAGTAACTCTTATAGAGTTAAGTTACAAAGCTCTCAGAATATGAGTGTTGTCCGTTGGCGAAAACGGGGAAACGTCTCCGTATTCGGAAACACTATTTGTAGACGGAAGCACCTCTGTCTATAGACTCATTACATATTCTTAAGCTAATAATTAATGTTTATTATAATAGCTTTTATATAGTGTCAGTGTTCTAGTTTCTCCATATTCGGAGCATTATACCAGTATAGATGGAAGCACCTCCATCTATGGAAATGTTCCATATTCCAATAATGTATTCAAGGATATAGATCAGTGTTTAGTGTAGAATATTTGTATAACCTTTGTAAATCTCGATGTATCCAGTACCTGTACTTTGATGATTTGTGATTATAATAAATCATAAGTTGATTTTTATTCCTGACTTTGTTCTTTTATGGAGTAGTGCTAGGCTGGAACCGAATCCCTTATATATTACTTTTACTTGGTGATTGCTGAAATACGCAACCCGCGCAGAAAAGTTACATTGGTGTCAGAAGTGGGATAGATAAACTGAGTTCCAGTGTCTAGTGAATCCATAAAAAGAACATTAAAATTGGTATATAAAAAAAAATCACAAAATTTGAATCTGAGATATTGAGTTAATCTTTACTGAAATCATAAAAATCTGTAGAGATGTCCGATTCAGATTCTGAAGTAACATTCCGGATTAGGAATGATGGTCTGGATACCGAGAATGAAGAGGTTGATAATAGAGCTTCTCCAGAAATGGTTCAAAGTTCTGAAAATACACAAAATAGCAAAGATTTAGCTAATATTCTGATGGAGAATATAAACAAACAGTTTGATAGTTTTAGAGAAGACAATAGAAGGAATTTATGGGAACTCAATAGAGAGCTTAGACAAGAAATTAATAGTATACATGAACATGTAGAATCTTTAGAGTATAGAATTAATCATAGTCATAGGGAAAGGAATCCTTCTCATGAACACCAGAGTGCTAATGTTTGTAGTTCACCAGTGGCTGACATAAATGACAATAGTCGTGGATCACCTCATTTGAACACACGAAACACTGCACACAATACAAGACAGAGTTTAAAACCTCAACAATATTCTGGTGGAGAAAATCTAGAAGAATATCTGTCCCAATTTGAAATAGTAGCACAAATAAATGGGTGGGACTATCAGACAAAATCTCTCTATCTAGCTGGAAGCCTAAGTGGAAGTGCGAGAGCCATCCTCACAGAGCTCAATGCTAAGGAGACCCGAGATTTTGATACCCTAGTTAGGTTACTTAATGTAAGGTTTGGGTCATTGGAACGCTCTGAAATTTACAGAGCTAGACTCCAAACAAGAGTTAAAGGAAAGGATGAGACACTCTCTGAGATGGCTCAGTCTATCCGAAAAATGACTCGCCAAGCATACCCTATGGCTGATGCATCAATGATAAATATCCTAGCATTGGATTACTTTATCGATGCTATACCAGACTCTGATACCCGGTTACGGATCAGGGAACTGAGACCAAAGAACCTTTAATGAAGCCGAAACGCATGCCATCAGGCTCGAGGCTCATAGGTTAGCTGATAAGCAAAGGAGTAAGGCAATACACATGATCTCTGAGGAAGATCGCACTGTGTGCCACACCCAAATGCTATATCCTGCTAAAATGGCAGATCAAGAGGGCATTGATATTGTGACATTGAATAAGTCCATACAAGCCCTACACAAAACTACCAAAAATTTGGTAGATCAAAGAAACTCGGGTTTCACTTCAAATGGACAAAATCCTAAACCTAGGAATAGGTGGAATGGGAATGGAAATGGTAACAACCAAGTGTTTAATCCATATTATGGAAAACAAACACAAAATGGTCAATTTACCCAAAACACAAATCAAAATAGAGTTCCAAATGTTGGTAACCAAAGATTTGATTCCCAAAATAGGAAAAGTTCCAGATTTGACACACATGACTATGGCACAAGTACTGGTTCAAATTGGAACCAAACACAGAGGTCAAGGTCAAATGTCACACAAAGGTCAAACTTTCACAACCCCTCCCACGCTTCCCAGTCTAATGGTGGTAACTTTCAGTCACCTCCGATTCAGGGAAACTACTAGATACTGACTTCGAGGGTCGGAATTCAGTAGAAGAGGTGGAGAGACCCACAGATATTGTTGTGAGCAGCATAAATAATGATGATCACACCGGTTTGTTTGTTTGTGCACAAATCAAAGACTTTGCACTTCCGCTACTAGTGGATACAGGTGCAACTGTAACCATTCTAAGCAATAACTGCTTCCAAAAATTGGGTATAAAGAACTCCAATGTAGAACCGGTCAAATTAAATTTGATAACCGCTACTGGAGATAAAACACCATTTATTGGAAAATGTAAGCTTGTTATTGGCTTAGGGAAACAGAAGTTGTTACAAGAAGTCTTGATAGCAGACATTAAACAACAGGGGATCATAGGTTTAGATTTTCTGACCACGCATTCTATTGATATCTTATTAAACAAGAATTGCTTGAAAATAGATGGAGACGAAATTCAATGTTTCCGATATCAAGCTGAAGCAGCAAAGCCAGCTTGTTGTAGAGTCTCATTATCAGAGGATATTATAATACCTCCAAATTGTGAGATGATTGTTACTGGAAAATTTAATGATCCAATTTGTAGACAAAATACAGCTGTTATTGAGCCTTCACCAGGATTCATGTCAAAACATGAGGTGTTAGTGGCCAAAGCTGTTGTAAACCCTAGTATGGGTTATGTCCCTTTGAGAATTCTGAACTTTAGCGATAATGAACGCAAAGTATACAAGAATTCTGTGGTGGCGACTATAGATACTATTGATGAAATTGTGGATCAAAAGCACGAGAATGTGCAAGTTAATGAAGTCACTGTGGAAAAACCACAAACTCATGTTATTCCGGAACATTTGAAGTCCCTCTATGAGCAATCTTGTGAATATCTGAATGAGAATCAAAGTGGTCAATTAAAAGAATTACTTATAAAGTACAAAGATAGTTTCTCAAAATCATCCCATGATTTGGGTATGACAGATCTTGCTGAACACAAAATAAATACTGGCTCAACTCCACCTATCCGACAACCGCCTAGGCGGGTTCCTCTATCATTGGTTAAGGAGGTTGAGAAAGAGATAGAAGAAATGGCACAAAAAGGGGTAATCGAACCTTCCGATAGTCCATGGAGAACTCCAGTGGTCTTAATACGGAAAAAGGATTCTAGCCTAAGATTTTGCCTAGACTATAGGAAATTGAATGATGCAACTATCAAAGATAGTCATCCAATTCCTAGGATTGATAGTACTCTTGACTCACTATCAGGTCACAACTGGTTTTCAACCATTGACCTCAAAAGTGGCTACTGGCAAGTTAAGGTAGCATCTGAAGATAGACCCAAAACAGCATTTTTCCATACCAGGGGGAGGACTTTGGCAATTTGTATCAATGCCATTTGGTCTTTGTAATGCCCCGGCTACCTTTGAAAGGTTAATGGAAAAAGTACTTATTCACCTTTCCCATGATATTTGCATGGTGTATTTGGATGATATAATAGTACTAGCCAAGACATTTGATGAACACATCAATAACCTTGACAAAGTGTTTGGAAGGCTTCAGGAAGCTAATCTTAAGATGCATGCTAAGAAATGTTTCCTATGTAAGAAACAGGTTTCATTTTTGGGCCACATTGTTAGTGAAGAGGGTATCTCTACCGATCCAGAAAAGATAGAGTCAGTCAAAAATTGGCCTATTCCTAATTCTGTTAAAGAGGTGAGACAATTCTTAGGGCTATGCTCCTACTATAGGAAGTTTGTCCAAGGATTTGCTACCATAGCTAAACCACTACATAAGTTGACGGAGCAGTACCAAAGGTTTACCTGGTCCTTGGATTGTCAAAGTGCCTTTGACACATTGAAACGGGCATTGACAAGCTCGCCGATACTGGCATATCCAAGGTCTGAAGGTGAATTCATACTGGATACAGATGCTTCTGACTCAGGTTTAGGTGCAGTCCTCTCTCAGCTACAAGATGGGAAAGAGAAGGTCATATGTTACTATAGTAAAATGTTCAGCAGATCTGAGAGAAAATATTGTGTGACACGTAGAGAATTACTGGCAATAGTAAACTCTGTTAAACAATTTCACCACTATCTTTATGGGCAATATTTCTTGGTCAGAAGTGATCATGGTGCCCTTACTTGGTTGATCAATTTTAAAAACCCTGAAGGACAAATGGCTAGATGGTTTGAATTATTATCTGCTTATCAATTTAAAATTGAATATAGAGCAGGTAAAGCTCATGGCAATGCTGATGCCTTATCTAGGAGACCTTGTTTAGAGAGAAATTGTAGCCATTGTGATAAAGCAGAACAAAGGTATGATAATAAAACCTGTTCTGATGAGGCTACAGATACTATTTGTAGAGTTACAACAAGATCTCATAAAACAAACCATGCCAATGACTCTAGGGGAGACAACTCTCCAATGTCAAGATCCAGGGGTTCTGATCCAAACCAAGATATGTTTGATATACCCAAGGCAGCAGCTACGGGTTCCACACCGGGACATCCGGATGTATCTGAAACAGGAGAAAAGACTATTAATCTCCTACAAATTAAAGATAGTCAGAAAAATGATCCAGTCCTTAAAATTGTATGGAACTGGGTTAAACGTGGGGAAAGACCTAAATGGCCTGATATATCTCATTTAGGTGAGAGCACCAAGTTTTATTGGATGCGATTTGATTCCCTCACTATAAGAGATGACATATTATGTCACAAATGGGAAACCATCCAAGGGGGACAACCCTTGTACCAAATGGTTATACCCAAATCCCTAACAGACTATGTGATGAAGCAGTTACACAATAGTGTGACTGGAGGTCATTTAGGGAGTAAGAAAACACTCTCAAAAGTGAGAGAGCGATATTTCTGGGACAGAATGTCGAGAGATATTAAACAGTGGATTAAAAGCTGTGACAAATGTGCAGCTAGAAAAACACCACCAAAATGGCCGAAGGGTCCATTACATACATACAATGTGGGTCTCCCTATGGAGAGATGGGCCATTGATGTATTGGGACCTTTGCCTTTAAGCAATAAGGGGAACTCCTATCTCCTAGTAGTAGCAGATTACTTTACTAAATGGGTTGAGGCAATACCCATGCGTAATCAGAAAGCTACAACAGTTGCACAAAAATTCATAGATAGAATTGTCACCATTT
This sequence comes from Argopecten irradians, assembly GCF_041381155.1. Taxonomy (NCBI): domain Eukaryota; kingdom Metazoa; phylum Mollusca; class Bivalvia; order Pectinida; family Pectinidae; genus Argopecten; species Argopecten irradians. The sequence continues at coordinate 21,823 of NW_027187995.1, read as the reverse complement.
TTGGTGTGCCTATGCAACTTCACTCTGATCAAGGGACAAACTTTGAATCAGATGTATTCCAAGAAATGTGTAGAATCTTGGGAATTGAGAAGACTCGAACCACACCATATAGACCACAATCTGATGGAATGGTTGAACGAGCCAACAGAACAATTGGAAATATGCTCTCCTCATTTGTGGCAGAGAATTTAAGGGACTGGGATGAACACATTAACTTACTCATGATGGCTTACAGGTCATCTTCTCATGAAAGCACCGGGGTCTCGCCTTGTGAGATGGTGTTTGGTCGTAGCATAAATCTTCCTGTTGATCTTGTTCTGGGACGGGTTGTACCTGAAATGAACACGTGTACTAATTACACAACAACACTAAGGAAGCAAATGGATAAAATTCATGAGTTTGCTAGAGATAAAATTACACTCTCAACAAACAAAATGAAACTTGAACATGACCGAAACACTCAACTCAATCAATTCAAAAGAGGTGATCCAGTTTGGCGTTACAATCCTAAAAAAAGTGGTATTGGCTCCAAATTACGGTGCTCATGGGAAGGTCCATATGTCGTTATTGAGAAAATAAATGATGTGGTGTATAAAATCCAAAAATCTCCAAAGTCAAGACCTAAGGTAGTTCATCACAATTACTTGAAATTATATGAGGGTGATGAAAAACCAAAATGGCTCAAGAATTAGGAGAATAGTCCTTTAAATAAATGTAGACTGTTGTCTAAATTACTATTCCAATTATTGTTCTGTCTCAGCGATATCTGAACAATATAATTGCACTTTCTCTGCAATATGGATTTTGGAAAGAAGTCGTAAAACAGTATACCAGTGTACCACCTGTAAAGCTACCTTCGGAAGACGGGATGACGGGATACAAGCACCAGTCTACACCAGATGATATGGAACTCGATGGACGTGTCCGGAGGCCAGGAAATTCCAGTGAAGGAAGTGAACTGTGGAAAACATGAACAATTATTCAATAATTATTGAATTATATCAAGATATTAATGTAAAGTTTTGTAAATATTAATTTAGTAATAATCAAATTATAGAGTATTATATTAATATATATTTTCTCATAATTATTGAGAAATTATAAATAATTATAACTATGTTATTGATAAATATAGATACTATGGAAGTGATATTCCTCATTGAATTATACAAGTAAGTATATGTATATAAGATGTTGATGTAGGAATTATTTTGTGTATTATATTGAACATATTTTTTTTTAAATGTATTACAAAATTCACAGCGTGTACTATATCACATTGGAATAATATGTGAGCAAATTATGGCTGCAAAGACTTACCACAGTACTCACCATACATGCATAATAGCTGCTAATTGGTTGTTTCTGAAGTCAAGCACCTGTGTTGTACATTGTGTACAAGCTCCAATATCTTTGGTTGAGTAAACATGACATGCAGGCCATGACTTAATTCCTAAAAATGAAAATATTCGCAAGTGAACTACTGAAATCTCCTATGATATTACATTCGGGACGAATGTTTTTAAGAAGGAGGGGGGTAGTGTTACGATCCGTAACGGCGAATATTATACACAGGAATGTAAATTCATGACATCGTCATATTTCCTATCAGAACAACGGAGGCCTAGCCCCGATCTGAGAATGGTTATAAACTCAGCTACACTCAATGTGATATACGTGATTAAAAGACAGAGAATCATAATTATATTCATTATTGATATTGACATAATTAATAGAATGTATATTGTATTATTATAATTACTTGTGTGATGAATAACTGTCGAACTAACTGACGATTTGAATCTGTAGCGTTAACGTTAGAGTCAAGTATTGAGATTCGACAGATAACGAAAATGACACAAAGTACATATATTTTTATCAGGAAACATGTATAAATATGTTCTGTTATGTTCATGGAAGTCACCTGAACCATGCTGCGAGATTGGTGTGTCATAAAACGTCCTATTCTAGCCAAATCACGTCTCTGTAAGCGACAGCCTGCTTTCCGTGTATTTCGCCATTTGTTATGGTTGGATTTCGCGGATTCCGCACGCGCTATGTAACAAGCGTTTTGATTGGCTCGGACTCGTCGGATGATCACCGGCGCAGGCTATAAAAGGGGGTGAAATCGGACGAAAGTCAGAACTCATTTGAGCTCCCAAACGAGTGGTCGCCTCTTCTGGCCCTAAACTTTGGAAAGCCTTGAGTCTCCTCAAACCAATGACCTAATAGTGGTTCAAGATGTTTGAGCTTCTCCGTAAAGGGAACTTAACGTTCCAAGGGGAACAACTCTTATAGAGTTAAGTTACAAAGCTCTCAGAATATGAGTGTTGTCCGTTGGCGAAAACGGGGAAACGTCTCCGTATTCGGAAACACTATTTGTAGACGGAAGCACCTCTGTCTATAGACTCATTACATATTCTAAAGCTAATAATTAATGTTTATTATAATAGCTTTTATATAGTAGGTATTTATTTCTCCATATTCGGAGCATTATACCAGTATAGATGGAAGCACCTCCATCTATGGAAATGTTCCATATTCCAATAATGTATTCAAGGATATAGATCAGTGTTTAGTGTAGAATATTTGTATAACCTTTGTAAATCTCGATGTATCCAGTACCTGTACTTTGATGATTTGTGATTATAATAAATCATAAGTTGATTTTTATTCCTGACTTTGTTCTTTTATGGAGTAGTGCTAGGCTGGAACCGAATCCCTTATAAATTACTTTTACTTGGCGATTGCTGAAATACGCAACCCGCGCAGAAAAGTTACATTGGTGTCAGAAGTGGGATAAACTGAGTTCCAGTGTCTTGTGAATCCATAAAAAGAACATTAAATTGGTATATAAAAAAATCACAAAATTAAATCTGAAATATTGAGTTAATCTTTACTGAAATCATAAAAATCTGTAGAGATGTCCGATTCAGATTCTGAAGCAACATTCCGGATTAGGAATGAGGGTCTGGATACCGAGAATGAAGAGGTTGATAATAGAGCTTCTCCAGAAAATGGTTCAAAGTTCTGAAATTACACAAAATAGCAAAGATTTAGCTAATATTCTGATGGAGAATATAAACAAACAGTTTGATAGTTTTAGAGAAGACAATAGAAGGAATTTATGGGAACTCAATAGAGAGCTTAAACAAGAAATTAATAGTATACATGAACATGAGAATCTTTAGAGTATAGAATTAATCATAGTCATAGGGAAAGGAATCCTTCTCATGAACACCAGAGTGCTAATGTTTGTAGTTCACCAGTGGCTGACATAAATGACAACAGTCGTGGATCACCTCATTTGAACACACGAAACACTGCACACAATACAAGACAGAGTTTAAAACCTCAACAATATTCTGGTGGAGAAAATCTAGAAGAATATCTGTCCCAATTTGAAATAGTAGCACAAATAAATGGGTGGGACTATCAGACAAAATCTCTCTATCTAGCTGGAAGCCTAAGTGGAAGTGCGAGAGCCATCCTCACAGAGCTCAATGCTCAAGGAGACCCGAGATTTTGATACCCTAGTTAGGTTACTTAATGTAAGGTTTGGGTCATTGGAACGCTCTGAAATTTACAGAGCTAGACTCTTCAAACAAGAGTTAAAGGGAAGGATGAGACACTCTCTGAGATGGCTCAGTCTATCCGAAAAATGACTCGCCAAGCATATCCTATGGCTGATGCATCAATGATAAATATCCTAGCATTGGATTACTTTATCGAGGCTATACCAGACTCTGATACCCGGTTACGGATCAGGGAACTGAGACCAAAGATCCTTAATGAAGCCGAAACGCATGCCATCAGGCTCGAGGCTCATAGGTTAGCTGATAAGCAAAGGAGTAAGGCAATACACATGATCTCTGAGGAAGATCGCACTGTGTGCCACACCCAAATGCTATATCCTGCTAAAATGGCAGATCAAGAGGGCATTGATATTGCGACATTGAATAAGTCCATACAAGCCCTACACAAAACTACCAAAAATTTGGTAGATCAAAGAAACTCAGGTTTCACTTCAAATGGACAAACTCCTAAACCTAGGAATAGGTGGAATGGGAATGGAAATGGTAACAACCAAGTGTTTAATCCATATTATGGAAAACAAACACAAAATGGTCAATTTACCCAAAACACAAATCAAAATAGAGTTCCAAATGTTGGTAACCAAAGATTTGATTCCCAAAATAGGAAAAGTTCCAGATTTGACACACATGACTATGGCACAAGTACTGGTTCAAATTGGAACCAAACACAGAGGTCAAGGTCAAATGTCACACAAAGGTCAAACTTTCACAACCCCTCCCACACTTCCCAGTCAAATGGTGGTAACTTTCAGTCACCTCCGATTCAGGGAAACTACTAGATACTGACTTCGAGGGTCGGAATTCAGTAGAAGAGGTGGAGAGACCTACAGATATTGTTGTGAGCAGCATAAATAATGATGATCACACCGGTTTGTTTGATTGTGCACAAATTAAAGACTTTGCACTTCCGCTACTAGTGGATACAGGTGCAACTGTAACCATTCTAAGCAATAACTGCTTCCAAAAATTGGGTATAAAGAACTCCAATGTAGAACCGGTCAAATTAAATTTGATAACCGCTACTGGGGATAAAAAACCATTTATTGGAAAATGTAAGCTTGTTATTGGCTTAGGGAAACAGAAGTTGTTACAAGAAGTCTTGATAGCAGACATTAAACAACAGGGGATCATAGGTTTAGATTTTCTGACCACGCATTCTATTGATATCTTATTAAACAAGAATTGCTTGAAAATAGATGGAGACGAAATTCAATGTTTCCGATATCAAGCTGAAGCAGCAAAGCCAGCTTGTTGTAGAGTCTCATTATCAGAGGATATTATAATACCTCCAAATTGTGAGATGATTGTTACTGGAAAATTTAATGATCCAATTTGTAGACAAAATACAGCTGTTATTGAGCCTTCACCAGGATTCATGTCAAAACATGAGGTGTTAGTGGCCAAAGCTGTTGTAAACCCTAGTATGGGTTATGTCCCTTTGAGAATTCTGAACTTTAGCGATAATGAACGCAAAGTGTATAAGAATTCTGTGGTGGCGACTATAGATACTATTGATGAAATTGTGGATCAAAAGCACGAAAATGTGCAAGTTAATGAAGTCACTGTGGAAAAACCACAAACTCATGTTATTCCGGAACATTTGAAGTCCCCTCTATGAGCAATCTTGTGAATATCTGAATGAGAATCAAAGTGGTCAATTAAAAGAATTACTTATAAAGTACAAAGATAGTTTCTCAAAATCATCCCATGATTTGGGTATGACAGATCTTGCTGAACACAAAATAAATACTGGCTCAACTCCACCTATCCGACAACCGCCTAGGCGGGTTCCTCTAGCATTGGTTAAGGAGGTTGAGAAAGAGATAGAAGAAATGGCACAAAAAGGGGTAATCGAACCTTCCGATAGTCCATGGAGAACTCCAGTGGTCTTAATACGGAAAAAGGATTCTAGCCTAAGATTTTGCCTAGACTATAGGGAAATTGAATGACGCAACTATCAAAGATAGTCATCCAATTCCTAGTATTGATAGTACTCTTGACTCACTATCAGGTCACAACTGGTTTTCAACCATTGACCTCAAAAGTGGCTACTGGCAAGTTAAGGTAGCATCTGAAGATAGACCCAAAACAGCATTTTCCATACCAGGGGGAGGACTTTGGCAATTTGTATCAATGCCATTTGGTCTTTGTAATGCCCCGGCAACCTTTGAAAGGTTAATGGAAAAAGTACTTATTCACCTTTCCCATGATATTTGCATGGTGTATTTGGATGATATAATAGTACTAGCCAAGACATTTGATGAACACATCAATAACCTTGACAAAGTGTTTGGAAGGCTTCAGGAAGCTAATCTTAAGATGCATGCCAAGAAATGTTTCCTATGTAAGAAACAGGTTTCATTTTTGGGCCACATTGTTAGTGAAGAGGGTATCTCTACCGATCCAGAAAAGATAGAGTCAGTCAAAAATTGGCCGATTCCTAATTCTGTTAAAGAGGTGAGACAATTCTTAGGGCTATGCTCCTACTATAGGAAGTTTGTCCAAGGATTTGCTACCATAGCTAAACCACTACATAGTTGACGGATCAGTACCAAAGGTTTACCTGGTCCTTGGATTGTCAAAGTGCCTTTGACACATTGAAACGGGCATTGACAAGCTCGCCGATACTGGCATATCCAAGGTCTGAAGGTGAATTCATACTGGATACAGATGCTTCTGACTCAGGTTTAGGTGCAGTCCTCTCTCAGCTACAAGATGGGAAAGAGAAGGTCATATGTTACTATAGTAAAATGTTCAGCAGATCGGAGAGAAAATATTGTGTGACACGTAGAGAATTACTGGCAATAGTAAACTCTATTAAACAATTTCACCACTATCTTTATGGGCAATATTTCTTGGTCAGAAGTGATCATGGCGCCCTTACTTGGTTGATCAATTTTAAAAACCCTGAAGGACAAATGGCTAGATGGTTTGAATTATTATCTGCTTATCAATTTAAAATTGAATATAGAGCAGGTAAAGCTCATGGCAATGCTGATGCCTTATCTAGGAGACCTTGTTTAGAGAGAAATTGTAGCCATTGTGACAAAGCAGAACAAAGGTATGATAATAAAACCTGTTCTGATGAGGCTACAGATACTATTTGTAGAGTTACAACAAGATCTCATAAAACAAACCATGCCAATGACTCTAGGGGAGACAACTCTCCAATGTCAAGATCCAAGGGTTCTGATCCAAACCAATATATGTCTGATATACCCAAGGCAGCAGCTAAGGGTTCCACACCGGGACATCCGGATGTATCTGAAACAGGAGAAAAGACTATTAATCTCCTACAAATTAAAGATAGTCAGAAAAATGATCCAGTCCTTAAAATTGTATGGAACTGGGTTAAACGTGGGGAAAGACCTAAATGGCCTGATATATCTCATTTAGATGAGAGCACCAAGTTTTATTGGATGCGATTTGATTCCCTCACTATAAGAGATGACATATTATGTCACAAATGGGAAACCATCCAAGGGGGACAACCCTTGTACCAAATGGTTATACCCAAATCCCTAACAGACTATGTGATGAAGCAGTTACACAATAGTGTGACTGGAGGTCATTTAGGGAGTAAGAAAACACTCTCCAAAGTGAGAGAACGATATTTCTGGGACAGAATGTCTAGAGATATCAAACAGTGGATTAAAAGCTGTGACAAATGTGCAGCTAGAAAAACACCACCAAAATGGCCGAAGGGTCCATTACATACATACAATGTGGGTCTCCCTATGGAGAGATGGGCCATTGATGTATTGGGACCATTGCCTTTAAGCAATAAGGGGAATTCCTATCTCCTAGTAGTAGCAGATTACTTTACTAAATGGGTTGAGGCAATACCTATGCGTAATCAGAAAGCTACAACAGTTGCACAAAAATTCATAGATAGAATTGTTACCATTTTTGGTGTGCCTATGCAACTTCACTCTGATCAAGGGACAAACTTTGAATCAGATGTATTCCAAGAAATGTGTAGAATCTTGGGAATTGAGAAGACTCGAACCACACCATATAGACCGCAGTCTGATGGAATGGTTGAACGAGCCAACAGAACAATTGGAAATATGATCTCCTCATTTGTGGCAGAGAATTTAAGGGACTGGGATGAACACATTAACTTACTCATGATGGCTTACAGGTCATCTTCTCATGAAAGCACCGGGGTCTCGCCTTGTGAGATGGTGTTTGGTCGTAGCATAAATCTTCCTGTTGATCTTGTTCTGGGACAGGTTGTACCTGAAATGAACACGTGTACTAATTACAAAACAACACTAAGGAAGCAAATGGATAAAATTCATGAGTTTGCTAGAGATAAAATTACACTCTCAACAAACAAAATGAAACTTGAACATGACCGAAACACTCAACTCAATCAATTCAAAAGAGGTGATCCAGTTTGGCGTTACAATCCTAAAAAAAGTGGTATTGGCTCCAAATTACGGTGCTCATGGGAAGGTCCATATGTCGTTATTGAGAAAATAAATGATGTGGTGTATAAAATCCAAAAATCTCCAAAGTCAAGACCTAAGGTAGTTCATCACAATTACTTGAAATTATATGAGGGTGATGAAAAACCAAAATGGCTCAAGAATTAGGGGAATAGTCCTTTAAATAAATGTAGACTGTTGTCTAAATTACTATTCCAATTATTGTTCTGTCTCAGCGATATCTGAACAATATAATTGCACTTTCTCTGCAATATGGATTTTGGAAAGAAGTCGTAAAACAGTATACCAGTGTACCACCTGTAATGCTACCTTCGGAAGACGGGATGACGGGATACAAGCACCAGTCTACACCAGGGGATATGAAACTCAATGGACGTGTCCGGACGCCAGGAAATTCCAGTGAAGGAAGTGAACTGTGGAAAACATGAACAATTATTCAATAATTATTGAATTATATCAAGATATTAATGTAAAGTTTTGTAAATATTAATTTAGTAATAATCAAATTATAGAGTATTATATTAATATATATTTTCTCATAATTATTGAGAAATTATAAATAATTATAACTATGTTATTGATAAATATAGATACTATGGAAGTGATATTCCTCATTGAATTATACAAGTAAGTATATGTATATAAGATGTTGATGTAGGAATTATTTTGTGTATTATATTGAACATATTTTTTTAAATGTATTACAAAATTCACAGCGTGTACTATATCACATTGGAATAATATGTGAGCAAATTATGGCTGCAAAGACTTACCACAGTACTCACCATACATGCATAATAGCTGCTAATTGGTTGTTTCTGAAGTCAAGCACCTGTGTTGTACATTGTGTACAAGCTCCAATATCTTTGGTCGAGTAAACATGACATGCACGCCATGAATTAATTCCTAAAATGAAAATATTCGCAAGTGAACTACTGAAATCTCCTATGATATTACATTCGGGACGAATGTTTTTAAGAAGGAGGTGGGTAGTGTTACGATCCGTAACGGCGAATATTATACACAGGAATGTAAATTCATGACATCGTCATATTTCCTATCAGAACAACGGAGGCCTAGCCCCGATCTGAGAATGGTTATAAACTCAGCTACACTCAATGTGATATGCGTGATTAAAAGACAGAGAATCGTAATTATATTCATTATTGATATTGACATAATTAATAGAATGTATATTTTATTACTATAATTACTGGCGTGATGAATAACTGTCGAACTAACTGACGATTTGAATCTGTAGCGTTAACGTTAGAGTCAAGTATTGAGATTCGACAGATAACGAAAATGACACAAGGTACATATATTTTTATCAGGAAACATGTATAAATATGTTGTATTATGTTCATGGAAGTCACCTGAACCATGCTGCGAGATTGGTGTGTCATAAAACGTCCTATTCTAGCCAAATCACGTCTCTGTAAGCGACAGCCTGCTTTCCGTGTATTTCGCCATTTGTTATGGTTGGATTTCGCGGATTCCGCACGCGCTATGTAACAAGCGTTTTGATTGGCTCGGACTCGTCGGATGATCACCAGCGCAGGCTATAAAAGGGGGTGAAATCGGACGAAAGTCAGAACTCATTTGAGCTCCCAAACGAGTGGTCGCCTCTTCTGGCCCTAAACTTTGGAAAGCCTTGAGTCTCCTCAAACCAATGACCTAATAGTGGTTCAAGATGTTTGAGCTTCTCCGTAAAGGGAACTTAACGTTCCAAGGGGAATAACTCTTATAGAGTTAAGTTACAAAGCTCTCAGAATATGAGTGTTGTCCGTTGGCGAAAACGGGGAAACGTCTCCGTATTCGGAAACACTATTTGTAGACGGAAGCACCTCTGTCTATAGACTCATTACATATTCTTATCTAATAATTAATGTTTATTATAATAGCTTTTATATAGTAGGTATTTATTTCTCCATATTCGGAGCATTATACCAGTATAGATGGAAGCACCTCCATCTATGGAAATGTTCCATATTACAATAATGTATTCAAGGATATAGATCAGTGTTTAGTGTAGAATATTTGTATAACCTTTGTAAATCTCGATGTATCCAGTACCTGTACTTTGATGATTTATGATTATAATAAATCATAAGTTGATTTTTATTCCTGACTTTGTTCTTTTATGGAGTAGTGCTAGGCTGGAACCGAATCCCTTATATATTACTTTTACTTGGCGATTGCTGAAATACGCAACCCGCGCAGAAAAGTTACAATATGATTAAATTGCTAGTAGTTAAACCATAAAGTCATGCACATATCGTTTCGGTAGTGCGTAGGCTCACATGTAACGTACGTAGCTTCGTTACATGTCATTTCGGTACATGCGGAAGTCTTTTCGGTATCATAAAGTGAACATGGCGAAATTAATTTCAGAAGGTACCGAAATGACTTTAATTAGTCTGAATATTAGACAACTAAAGAAACCAAACCAGAACAAATGGTAACAATGTACATTGTAGTTTGACAATGGATGTGACCAAACATTATCAGATACATTTGTATGCACTGCAGTTTTACATGACACATAATAATTGCTTAGGCTTAAGTTACTGTACAGACTCGGTGGGTGAGGTCAATAATGTTAAAGCCACACTATATACGTAATTATTATTTTTTTTGATTTTTTGCCACTTCTCATTGGTCAAAAACACGCCACGTGATCACCGATAAAAAAACTATATTGCACGATTTTTCCGGAAGTGGTTTATTGAAAAAGTATATTGCACGGTTATTTATAGATAACGTTATCGTCATCGTGTTCCTGGCGCTTTGAAACAAACGATTTGATGACCTGAGTTTGAAGCGTAACCACCAAATGTGACAGACGACGTAGATTTTTTGGGTTTCTATCAAAGATGATGATGACTTCCAGCTGATTACTACAGTTTAAACTTATAAATTTTCAACATTAACATAGAAGGAGAGTAGGAAATAATCAAATAACATTGATTAAGCATCTGAAGCCATTGAATAGTGAATACATTTGATGTTCATTTTTAAAATTCCACCTAGGCTAGTTACAACATTAGGCATAGGCTAATCCTACTGTATGTATACAATTTTTATTTTACGAAATGGAGTACTAAGCATGAGAGAATGAATGTATCTTAATGTCAATCTGAATCTGTTAATATATATTTCATTTGACGTCGAATTGGATTATTTCAACGGAGACCGAACTATACATTTAATCGACTGTGTCTTTAAGACATGGAGCTACAGGTGTAATGGAGTATATGTACATGTATGCAATTTACAAACACGCATGCACCGGGTGCATGTAATTAAGGCGTGAAGTGCATCAATTGATACTGTTTTCATATGTTGTTTTTAAATTAAACTTGTTACAAAATCATAAGATTGTAACTCATCACGAAGCAGAATTTACAATGCGATGCTTATTTGGTTTCACAGTCATTTCAAAATGTAAAAAAAAACAGAAAAATAATAAAACAATTATAGCATTTTGACTTCGGTCAGTACATGGTTATATCGACCACAGAAAAAATATCGACCTCGGACTACATCCTCGGTCAATATTTCTTTGGTCGATATAACCATGTATCGACCTCATCAAAATGCTATAGTTGCATAATATCAACAAAAATTTAAGTTAAATTCGAATCTGATATTGTTAGTTTTTACGGTAAAACTTGGTTTTACCAGTATTGGGATCGCAATTCCGGAACTAGCTTTTTACCCCCCCCCCCCCCCCCCCCCCGGCTGGTGTCGTGAAGAATAAACTGAATAACCACACATTTGTGGTATATGTAGTTGTAATTTGCACCCAGATACAATATAAACTAGTTTAGAATCATTCTGTAAACTTATTCAGCAGCATCAATATCAATTTAAGTGGATTGCGAAGAAAATAAGAAAATTTAGTGAACTGCATTTCATCATCAAGTTAATAATATTCACAAGGCAATCAACATATACAAGTGGTGTCGTGGTAAGTCCTGATTCTTCCCTGTCGTCGGCAGCTTACTTTTATTTTTTTTTTATTTCATATTTTTATTTGTTGTTAATTCACCATGCTTGAAAATATTCTTTTATTTTGTCTTTATATTTATTTTTGTTTTATTTTATTTTTATTTTCCAAAAGTTTATTCCAAACATAGACATGTACTGTATAGCATATACACTAAATTACGAACATCCCACTATTACGGCCACTTATTTTCAGTTCCGATTTTTTTTCTCTTCAGAAATACAATCACACCGCTATTCCGTTTTACGACCAATTTTCATAGTCCCAACGACCACTAAATTAACACTAATTGACCCTTTGATTATGACCACAGGCACATGTGACTTCACACCTCGCTGTGCCTCACCTTCCCGCACGCAGCAACCCGTGACCAACTACCCGCAGGTACATCAGTCAGTCTTTTGTTTCCGTCGACCTAATTATCAGATTATCTACCTGTACTAGGAGAGTGTTAATCGCCATCATTTGCATACTTGTGACGCTGGAGGCTGGCAGTTGACGTGATCGAAACCACAAGTAATGCAACGTTCTTTCGATAGCCCTGGTGGCGAGATCGAACGATTTAGGCAGTTCTTTCTCATACGTGTAACGCCAATGGAATTAAAATTCTTTAATGTATGAGATATATTGATCTTATTTCAGATATTTATGAAGTACCGTACGTCAATCATCTTATTTCAATAGATGTGTCATCTATTTTGTTGCGGTAAACAATCGGTGTTTTGCATTAGTTAAAAGTACGCTTGACTATTGCACAGTAGTCTTTCAAACACTTTACCGATTGTGATCGTAAGTTATTATTTGACCAATCATTGCACATGGCGGGATAATTAAAATCGATTTCCGTAAATATTAATAATAATTTACACAGATCAATACCAATTTTAAAACACATAGATTCTCATTTACCTCAGGTGATACTATGTGATAATTAAACCAGAGACATAGATAATTTAATTACTATCTAAATCTCTGATTAAACTAACGATATGTATTTGAATTATAATTAAAACATAATAGAAAGTAATGTCTAGAAAAAGTATTTTCATTTAGATTGTCAACAATTACTTCAGTGAAATTCAGTTTAAGATTTAAATAAGCACACACCATTAACTTTATTTAATGAAAAAAATATGTCTATGCTCTAGAAATAAATGGTAGTCATTATATGTCCATAATTCATCAAACTTTAAAAAATATTTGTAAATTATTGGTTTTGATTAGATACGCATGCATTAAAATATGATATGATTAAGATTCTAATGGCCGACAAAACTAATTGATCAAATATAGTAATTTGCAAATTTATCTTAACCAAAATATATCAAACTGTTTTTTCCCCACACGTACATGTACATACTCAGCATGCTATGTTATGTTTCTTATGGTTTTTTTTATATAAATGTAATGTATATGTCATGTCAAGTTTATGTTGATGTCCCATGTATTTGTAAATGTGTTAAATGCAAAAAATTGAACAAAAGAAAAATAAAAAAATATATATATATATATAATATACATTTATATATACATGTATATTGCATTTTTCATAAAATTTCAATTTTGAAACAAAAATACAGTACATATATTATGTACCGGTCAGCTAGGATACAGAGTTTCTGTTCTTGATCGTCATGATCATAGAAGAAACCTGGTCCACCTCAGAATTAAGACCACCTCGCTATTAAGACCACTTTTACTCAGACCACTGGGTGGTTTTAAAAGATAGGTTTTAATGTAAATACTGTTATACATATTCTCAACACATGTTATATAATGTTTCTGACGTCCCTTGCTCATACACATTAATTTTCATTTACAGCGGTTCGGAGCGGTAGGAAGCTGGGTTTTCGAGAAAAATATTTCAAAGATTAAAGGATAGATAACCACCCCATATATACATCTCTTCGTATCTGTAGCAGTGCGCAGCCAAGCGTGAGGGTGTGATACATTGATCATGACCACATCAAAACAATAAGCAGTGATCTAGAGATGGCTGTTCTATTGTTTAGAGGATTCAAGTGTTTCAAGTTTTTATTTCATCCAAATGCATAACAAGCATATAGGGAACAGTACAATTATTATCATTATAATATGACATACAATGTATACAAGTATAAGATGGCGGAGGACAATATTTCAGTATTTCAATATACTAATAAGCTACATATGTATAAAAGACGTGATCACAACAGAACCTACGTTGATGCTGACGGCAAATACAAAGCAATTTTATCATTTAATTAATTGTGAGCAGAGTTTTTCTTTTCTCTGTTGCACGAAACAAAAAGTTACCCAACATATTCAAAATTTTAACATCTTTACTAGAGAATAATTCTATAAACTTATGCACGCTTGGTCTATGATAAAAATATCTGTTAATGTATTTTTCTCTTAATTCAGAATATGCCGGACAGAGAAGAACAAAATGTACTTCATCTTCGACGTCATTTTTATCACATAATGAACAAGTCCTTTGATTTCTAGGAATATTATTATAACGTCCGGATTCGATATTAAGACTATGACATTGCATACGGAATTGGCTTAAAAACTTCTTGAATTTATGATTTACAGGCTTAATTAAATAGAACTGTGTACAAAAATTATGAACAATATGTTTATACAAATAACATTTAGGAGATACATCAAACGCACTATATAATTCTTGAACAAGAACATCATTAATACGTTGGTGGTATATTTGCAAAAAATGATTTTCATTTAAAACACATTGATTTTTCCAAACATATCCAAATCCCAAACTACAAAGTTCGTGCTTAATATGATAGACCCAATTCGTTTTACAATTAGGTTTTCTGCTATTCAATTCGACTAGTGCATCATAACAAGATTTCAGAATGCAATTGTTTGTTTTCAATAGTTTTAACCAATATTTCATAACAGCTGTCTTACGTTGAACATACAATGAATATCTACCCGTTTCGAAAAACACCATAGATGTATTGACTGTTTTTCTAACATTAAGTATGTCTTTAAGGAAAAGGAGGTGAATTTTTTCAACTTGGGGCGAAACATCTAGCCCCCACACTTCACAACCATAATTTAATATGCATGTAACATATGTAACAAATAAGGATAATTTTGTTTCTGTGTTAAGGCTAAAGTTTTTCATTTTTCTTTTTAATTGAAAGTATGCTTTCCTGCCTTGAGACGCTAATGTATCTTGTGCTACAGCAAATCTTCCATTAAAATTAAAAACCAAACCCAGGTAACAAAACTTATCAACAATTTCTATAGATTTATCATTGAAAGTCCATTTTTCACCAGGTAATATTCTTCTCCTTTTCCTAAATATAACAATTTTTGTTTTATCTGTGTTTACTTTTAAATTCCATTTAACCGTATAAGTCTGTAGACAGTTGAGCATATGCTAGAGGTCAGTAGCGTCTTCGGAAAATAAGACTGTATCATCTGCATACATTAGCATAAAAAGGTTAAGTAACTGTAAGGGGTAACTTTGACAATCCGAGTTTATAAATTCACTTTCCATATCATTTACAAATAAAGAATATAGCATGGGAGACAAAGATTCCCCTTGTAATAAACCGACATGCAAATCGAACATGGCGGATAGTTTACCATTTAGTTTCACGCATGAACGTACATTATCATAAATTGATGAAATTACATTAAGTAATCGCCCTCTACTACCACTTTTCCAAAGTTTATGCCATAAATATCGATGATTAATACTATCAAAAGCCTTACTGTAATCAATAAAAGCACAATATAGTCGTTTGTTTTGCTCTATAGAATTAATAATTAAACTTTGCAACGCAAAGATAGCATCACTAGTACCAAACCCAGGCTTAAAACCAAATTGTGCATCGGTGACAATATCTTCACGAGCACTCCACTTTAACAAGCGCTTATTTAACAAGGACGTAAATAATTTAGCTAAATGACTAATTAACGTTATACCTCTATAATTGTTAACATTATTAATATCCCCCTTTTTATGCAGAGGAATTATGACACCTTGGGCCCATGACTCTGGAAAATAACCAATTTGTAACATGGTATTAAATAATTTTAACAAAACTGGTAAAAACATATTTTTATATTCAATGAAGTATTCGTTAAGAACCATATCGATGCCAGCAGCTTTGCCCTTAGGCAGAGCCTTAATTACTTCAGCTATTTCCTCAATACTAAAATCTACATCTAACTCTGGATATACACACTCACAAGGTTAAGTGTCATTTTATAACGAAATCTTATCGTTTGGTTGTTTATGCAAATTAAATGAAAAAATTCGGAGGTGTTTAAAATATAAATGAAATTGTAATACATGTACGTACTATTCTGTACTAGGCAAATGTACTAATATAATTTGTAACACAATGGTTTTTTTTTCAGAGTAGATTATCATGTCAAAGTAAAATTGCTGAGTGAATCTGCTATAATATATATTGAAACCACTGAAGCTTATAATTTTCGTTACTGTAAAGGAAATTTTAGAAATATCAACCCATTTCAAATGATTCGACTGAACTAATTAAGTCTTCCCATCTTCTCCTCCCGGTAGGAGTATGTTATTTTTTCATTACATTGTACAGATCAATATGAAATATTTATTGTAAGTAGGAAACAAATTTGACATATTTCAGAGTCAGTCGAATTCAGGTATTCTCTGATAGCAGATAATAAAACCGTGATATTCCACAAAATTAGTACTAATCTGATAGATTTGTATCAATTCATCAAAACAGTAAAAAGTAAGCGTGTCACTATACTTCATTAAATCATATACTACAATTATGTTTTTCTTGAACCAAGCCTTATAAGAACTGTTTTTCTACCAATATTCATATTTCAAAGTAAATTATCATGTTCAAGCCTTATGAAAACAGTTTTGGAACCAATAGTCAAATTTCAAAGTAAATTATCATGTCAAAGTAAAATTTCTGAGTGAATTTGCGATCCGAATGTTGGACCTATCCTTGCTCCAAATTTTGCTGAACAACTTTCCATAATGTTTAATAAGAAGATATTTACAAATTGTAGTTAGAAAAGGACACTGATGACAATATCTGTCATTTAGGTAACTCGTGCCGTTACCGTTTGTTAGAATATATGTTGTAATGTACTACAAACTTGATAGACATAGAGAAAAAATATTAACATGTTTTGACAAAAAACATCCTTCCTGCCATTTACATGTCGTTTAGTTAACTCAGGTTATTTAGTTTTATAGTTAATATATATACATTGATGTACTTGAAACTTGATAAAGCATATACCGGTAAACAGCTGATAGCTGACAGAGATTTTTTTCTCTCTTTCCCTCTCTTTCCCCTCTTTCTCCCTGATATGTTGCCAAAGTAGTATTAGTGAAGTTATGAAGCATGAAAGTCATCCTTTATGACAATATACGTTAGTTATATATGTTACACGGTCTGACAACCATTAATTTTTGTAGTTATAGATAGTATGGTGTTCTTAAACTTGCTAGATACATTTTTGTTAAACAGGAAATCCTTGATGTCATTCATATTAGTCATTAAAGGTCAAATACGTGTATGGTATTGCTTAAACATTATATGAGATTTTATATAATATAACCAGTAAGTTTTTTCTTGATATCTGAAGAATGCCTGTTTAGTTTTTAACAAAAAAAAAAATCAATTTAATTTGACATTACAAGTTACCATAATGCTGAAACTTTTCTTTATATAAACTCAACAACATAAATACTTCCTCTTTGATTGAAGGTTCTGCACTGAAATGCATTATGTGTATTTAGAATAACTTGACCTGTACAAAATGTGAGAAAATAAATCAATGTGATAAATTATTACGACCAAATAAAAAAAACAATTATTTGTATTAGTTTTTCAGCCTTAGTTTGAGTCCTGTTTCCTTTGGATCGTTTTCCAATTTGCAGTTATACTGATAATATAACCATTGACTTATCAATCTTTAACACTCGAATCAACTCCTATCATCCAGAAGTTTTACCGCAGCAGTACTTTCAGTACTTTGATTGTAGATGTAGTTAATATTAAGATATATTAAAGCATATTTATAGCTTTCTTTTAATAACTTTGGTACAGCAGTTGTTGAAAGTCGATACATGTAAACATGCCTTCATTTTAAAGTGGTCGCCATAGAAGTTACGATTATTGCCGAACGGAAGTCGGAAATTTCATGACCCGTTTTCGGAAGAGTTCGGACTGACGTTCCATAGTTACGGTAGTCACATGACGTTCTCGGCAACCACGTTACAATGTCGGATAACTTTGGCTTGTTTGACTCATCGGGACCCACCTACAGATGTTTAATATTTATTTGATTTTTACCAAAATATTCCGAATCATAATCGCTCATCTTGACTTCGATTTAGTCCTGTCTCTGCATGTTTTTCAACCGAAGTTTTTTTCAACATTCTTCTAAATCATGACAAAAAATAAGAAAGATACAGATATTGGGCTTTTAACAATGAAAATTCATTTCACAATTTTACTCTGTTGTGTATAGTGATAGTCAACTACTGCGTAATAATCAGAAATCATCAGATTGACCCGCGTTGTGAAAATTAGCATACATGTATAATATCACACTGACCCATTTAGCAATGTTAAACACGGTCATGTCATAAACTTTGTAAGACGAACACTATTGTGGCTTCGTAGTTATTAATGACGTCTGTGATGTTGTAACTTGTATGATTATCTCGGTTGACACGTCGAATCCAAGCCTGATTTCGCCACTCTTACATAAAACAGAATTGAAAGTAATCCAAATTTTGACCCAGAGCTTAAGCCCTGGCTATTCTCTCAAGGATTCAATAGATCTAGAGTTAAATAAACAATGTTCAAGAAAATTTGTAAGATTTTTCCTTGTAAAGGAAGTTGTTAATATCTTCTTGGTGCACCTGGACTCTGATCTGGTGGTCATTTATTGAGGTCAAGGTGCGCTTTAAACTAAGCACCATGGATGCCCTTTTTCCTGTCAGAATCACTGAAGTTTTGACTATGTTTTGATTAATACTAGTTATGTGATGAATAGAATCTTACACTCATGGCTACATCATTTGAAATTCATTAAACTTAAATTTATAAAATTTGATATACCACGAGCCTTTAAGGATATTTTGACATTTTATTTCCAAAATAACAACAGTTTTTCTTGTAACAGCCTCATCAGTTTTAAGCATTTTAGAAACCAGATAAATTATGAATTTGAGAAATGTTTTCAAAATTTTTCTAAATCAAAAATAAAATCTAAAATAAAATCATAAATTGAAAGCCATTTCGGTTAAGGTATAGACTTTTAAATATATGATTTGCTT
Source organism: Argopecten irradians (assembly GCF_041381155.1). Classification (NCBI taxonomy): domain Eukaryota; kingdom Metazoa; phylum Mollusca; class Bivalvia; order Pectinida; family Pectinidae; genus Argopecten; species Argopecten irradians. The sequence goes on along the minus strand of NW_027187995.1, from coordinate 2,443 downwards.
GCTCTTGACATTTTTTTCATCTGTAATGAATAACACTTGGAAACAGTAACTACATTCCATATATTTTGAATACTAGTCCATGTACCTGTATATATATATACATTGTATAATAGGTAATCTTCCTCAATATAAAAATTAAATATGCTGTGTTATCTATTCATGTAAATAATTAATAAAAACAAAAGAGAAGCATGAACTTGGTATACCAGGTAATTCATTTGTGCGTATGTATAAAAGCTACAAATAAATCCTTAAATGTGATGATTTATTTAACTGATTGTCATATCCTTCAGCAGTATCAAGGATTGGAAATGATTTAATTACCTGGTACCATATGTGTATCCAATTCGTAGAATTTAGTTCTCTTTTTTAAATTAGTTTAACGTCCTATTAACAGCCAGGGTCATTTAAGGACGTGCCAGGTTTGATGGTGGAGGAAAGCCGGAGAACCTTGAGAAAAACCACAGACCAGCTGTCAGTACCTGGCAACTGCTCCACATTGGATTCTAACTTGTGACCCAGAGGTGGACGGCTTATGGTAATATGTCGGGACATCTTTACCACTCAGCCACTGTGGCCCCGAGAATAGAGTTCTCATAAAAGGTCTCATAAATGTTATGATAATTAGAAAGATTAGCACCTAATATAACCCATTACCCTAATTGCCCACCATGAAATTCCAATTAGCATTATACATTTCCAAGGCATTTCTTGATTAAAACATATTGTTAAATATCTGATGTAAGTGTGATCAGATGCATGTATACCATCATGATCAAGGGTTGAAAAATGACTACTGACTTAAAAGGGTCCGTGTGTTTTGAATTAAAAACTTTATATTCTTTACATGTTCACATGAACAGTTTTCATTGGGATTGGATAAGGGAAGGTAATTGGCTTCTTTGTTTATTTTTTAAGGTATATTTTCTAGCAAACTGCTCAATATCACTAAAAGAATAGCAAAAACAGAAATTTTATGTTTTGTTATGGATTGAGTGTTCAGTCAGACCAATATTGTCTATATTTTGACAATTTTGTTATCTACTGTACATGAGGAAAAACAGTTTCTTTTTGATAAAATGGGGGTAGCAGAGACTTTTACATAATTATTCGTGATGTACATGTACATGTATAAGTACATGATATTTTTCAAATCTTTGATGTCGTATCATTATGAAACGATATAATCCATTTCTTGTTCTCTGAAATGTATGTATTGGTAAGATATTGAGTGTCTTGAGCCAAGCGATATTGTCTATTTTTACCAATTTTTTACTTATTTTTCGATAAAATGGGAGTAGCTAGCAGAAACTTTTACATGATTATTCTTTGAAATGCATATTCCAGGCAGCTGCAGTGTAAGAATGCGAAACTTGTGATGTCATATATACAAATGTATGAAAATTGTACATGACATCTCCGTATCTTTGACATCATGTCACTATTTATAAAGATATAAATCAGTTTATGTATTGCAGAACATATTAGTGATCAGCTGATATCGAGTATTTATGATGTCATAGCAATTATGATGAACTCCTTGCTTAATTGTATGTCATAGGGACAATTATAAAATTCCACATTCAAGTTTTAAGTCTCCCTTTTTTAAGATAATGGCAGAATAATAGCCTAATCATCCTCCATATGCAAGGGGTCACTATCACTGACATTATATCTACCCCTGCACTATCTCATAATTAACTGATTGCCAGCTGTCAATCAAACCGCATTGAATAGAAACTATATTACACCTGGCGATCGGTCAATGAAACTGCAGGCAACAGAAGACACAGGTAATTTGATCAAAGGAATTGTATATGGTTCACTGTGTTGGTTTGAAGTTGGGTGTCACTTTCTCTGTAATCTTGAAAGGAAGTCTTTGCAGGACTGTATCAGTTATTAGGTCACCAGAGACGAAGTCTCCAGTGACCTATTCTAATCGCCTTTTGTCCGTCGATGTGCGACGATAAATTACATTTTCGTCTTCTTCTCAAGAACCACTGAACTAAATTCAATGAAATTTTGCAGACACTTTTCATTGCCAAAGATCAATAAAATTGTGAATTATATGGTCCCCTAAAGGCCTGAGGGTTTGGGCCAAAAGGTATCAAATAGGCTAAAACTTCAAAAACCCTCTTCTAAAATTCCGGAAATGGTAGAATCATATACTCTTCATAGATGGATTAATGTTTCCACTTGGGGAGGGGGTCAAGTTTACTATAGTTTATATTGGTAAAACTCATTTTTGAGCATTATTTGTTCTTTTGTAATAGAAAATTAGTCAAAAAATGTCAGAATTATCAGTATGAAATGACCAATGAATCATATTAATGAAATTTCCATAACTGACCCCCAGAGGCCTAATGGATGGGGCTAAAAGGGGTCAAATAGGATAGGCTTAAACGTCAAAAACCCTCTTCTACAATTCTGGAAATGCTAGAAT
>NW_027187994.1:0-52320 GCF_041381155.1 Argopecten irradians | reverse complement strand
GAATTACATGTATTTTTGATAAAAATCAAATAAATATTAAAGATGTCCTCCGCACGTCAGATGCATATATGATATTCTATTATTTGAACAATAATTTGTATTTAATTGTGTATTTATATGTCTAAGTTAAACCTAAAAAAATTATATAAATAATTTGTTTTGCGCTTTGGTTGCATGCGGAAATCAGTACTTCATTCCATATATTGTTATTAGCGGCATCTGAATTTTTTCGGGGGATGACAATTAATTATTTTTTATATTATTTAACTTGAAGTAAAAATTAGATGATCAAACTTTTCAATGTGAGGTCATTGGTGTTGTAAAGTAAGTAACTTTTTTGTAAACTGATGACAAAATAGCTAATTCGTCTGCATCATGTTTTTAATAGTGAAAAAATACTATATTTGTCAGAGGTGGATCATCTTTAAACATCTCTTTGGTGGGGTCCCACTTAGTCAAACATGTTCGAGAGTTAGACAGATACATTGTGACAGAGGGAACCTCATGTGAACTCAATACCGCATGTATACGTAAGTGCGTGTCAACTGTTTTCTCTTTTGAATCTCATTCCAGCAGAATAAACAGGTCTATGATCTTTGCTGACTTACGTTCGGCAAGATATTTAGCTAATACTTTCATAGTGGCAACCTGTAAAAAATGAATTGCATGTTTTACATGTAAATTGACTTTGCAATAACATGCTGTATCAGTAGTTATTAAAAAAAAACAACTCATTATAAATATTTGTTTAATATATCTTAATTTTCAACTACATCTACAAATACTAACTATATCGGGGTCGAATTTAACTTTTTTAAAAGTTTTGTGAATGGTTACCGGCATTTAGCAGACTGGGTGTTAAATAGCGGTCATTCACAATCATAAATTACTGCGTGTAACTATTGACCCGTGGCACAGACGCATCGTAGCGACCCATTTTAAATGACGTCCTGTCATAAATTTTGTGATGTTGTATGATTAGCTCATTTGACACGTCGAATCCAAGCCTGATTTCGCCACTATTACATAAAACAGAAAATCCTAATTTTGACCCAGAGCTTAAGCCCCTGGCTATTCTCTCAAGGATTCAATAGATCAAGAATTAGAATAAACAATGTTCAAGAAAATTTGTAAGATTTTTCCTTGTAAAGGAAGTTGTTGATATCTTCTTGGTGCCCCTGGACTCTGATCTGGTGGTCATTTATTGAGGTCAAGGTGCGCTTTAAACTAAGCACCATGGATGCCCTTTTTTCCTGTTAGAATCACTGAAGTTTTTGACTATGTTTTTTGATTAACACTAGTTATGTAATAAATATAATCTTACACTCATGGCTACATCATTTGAAATTTATTAAACTTAAATTTATAAAATTTGATATACCACCATCCTTTAAGGATATTTTGACATTTTATTTCCAAAATAACAACAGTTTTTACTGGTTCTGGCTTTTTTAATATCATACAGTATCATCTAGGTATAACACTCACTATACAGTAGTGAATGTCAAATTTGTAACAGCCTCATCAGTTTTAAGCATTTTAGAAACAAGATAAATTTTTGAATTTGAGAAATGTTTTCAAAATTTTCCTAAATCAAAAACTAAATTTTAAAAAAAAAATGATAAAATGAAAGCCATTTCGGTTAAGGTATAGACTTTTAAATATATGATTTGCTTGCGCTTGACATTTTTTTCATCTGTAATGAATAACATTTTGGAAACAGTAACTATTTTAAATACTAGTACCTATATATATAGTGTAATCTTTCTAAATAATAAAAATTGAATAATACTGTGTTATCTATTCATGTAAATGATTAATAAAACAAAAGAGAAGCATGAACTTGGTATACCAGGTAATTCATTTCTGTGTATGTATAAAAGCTACAATTAGATCCTTAATGTGATGATTTATTTAACTGATTTTCATATCCATTCAAGCAGTATCAAGGATTGAGAATAATTTATTACCTGGTACCATATGTGTTTCCAATTCGGATGTAGAATAGAGTTCCAAATTGTTTTTATTAGTTTAACATCCTATTAATAGCCAGGGGTCATTTAAGGACCGTGGGCCAGGGAATGATGGTGGAAGAAAGCCGTAGAAACCCGGAGAAAAACACCGACCAGCTGTCAGTACCTGGCAAATTCTCCACATCGGATTCGAACTTGTGACCCAGAGGTGGACGGCTTGTGGTAATATGTCGGGACATCTTTACCACTTGGCCACCGTGGCCCCACGAATAGAGTTCTCATAAAAGGTCTCATAAATGTTATGATAATTAGAAAGATTGGCACCTAATATAAGTTATATAACCCATTACCCTAATTGCACATGAAATTCCAATAATATAATTTCCCATTTGAATGATTAAAAGCATATTATATTGTTAAATATCTTATGTAAGTATGATCCCCATCAAGGGTTGAAAATGACAACTGACTTAAAAGGGTACGTGGGTTTTTTTTTTGATTAAAAACTTTATATTCTTTAAATGTTCACATGAACAGTTTTCATTTGGGATTGGATAAAAAGGGAGGTAATTGGGCTTATTTGTTTTTATATTTTTTAAGGTATTTTTTCTAGCAAAATGCTCAATATCACTAAAAGAATTGCGAAAACAGTTGAAATGCTATGTTTTGTTATTGGATTGAGTATTCGGATCAGACCAATATGTCTATATTTTGACAATTTTTTTATCTAATGAGGAAAAAATTCAGTTTCTTATTTGATTGTCCAAAATGGGGGTAGCAGAGACTTTTTACATGATTATTCGTGATATTTTCGTGATATACATGTATAAGTACAATTGATAAAATTTTTTCAAATCTTTTGATGCCATGTCATTATGAAACGAACATATTGGTCCATATTAAATGAATTCTGGTTATTTTAGCTTTAATTATAGCAGTAGTTTTATTTTAGTTTTTTTTTCTCTGTAAAAAAATTGTTTGTAACATTTCTTGTTCTCTAAATGATAATAACATTTATGTGTTTGTAAGAGAAAAAGTGTCCAGCCAGGCGATATTCCTGTCTATTAAATTACCAATTTTTTTTACTTATTTTTCGATATTTGAAATTGGGTGTTAGCTAGCAGAGACTTTTACATGATTTATTCATGAAAATGCATATTCCAGGCATTAAATAGCAAGTTTTGATGAACTCCTTGCTTAATTGTATGTCATTAGGGACAATTATAAAATGTATTAAAATGTAAGTTCAAATACCTTTATTTGTAGAAAAAAGCCCTGCAGAGTAATAGCCTAATCCTTCTCCATACGCCAGGGGTTACTATCACTGACATAATATTATCTACCCCTGCAAATTTCATAATTAAATGATCGCCAGCTGTCAATCAAACCACATTGTTTGTTTCGACATTGAATTATGAAACATCAAGTGTTTGCGACCTAGAGGCGTGGCTTATATTACACCTTGGCAAATCGGTCAATGAAACTGCAGGCAACAGAAGACACAAACAATGCAGTTTTACTGAAATATTGAACGTACATCAAAGAGAATCTACAAGTATTAATGTGTTCAACATGTAGCATATGTAGTTTGGTTTGAAGTTGGGTGTCACTTTCTCTGTAATCTTGAAAGGAAGTCTATGCAGAACTGGAATGATCAGTTATTAAGGAATCAGCAGGAAAGAATCGTCTAAGAAAAATCCATGTGACCTAATTCTAAATACAATGTGTGTTTCAGTGGACCGAAAAACAATAAATCATAATTTAAATCTCAGATACACTGATTTTCAATGAAATTTTGCAGAAATTGCCAAAGGTCAATCAAAATTGTGAATTATATGGTCCCCCTAGGGACCTGAGGGTTTGGGCCAAAAGGGGTCAATAGGCTAAAACTTCAAACAATTCTTCTTTCTAAAATTCCGGAAAAGTAAAATTGGAATCAAATACTCTTCATAGATGGAATCACGTTTCCCCTGGGGGGGGGGTCAAGTTTACTTATAATTCTTATTGGTAAAAACACATACATTTTGAGCATTATATTTCCATTTCTCATTTGTAATAGAAAATGAGGTTGTTTACCTTTCTAATGTAATGTCAGAATTATCATCGGTATGAAATGGGCCATGAATCCATTCTAACTAATGAAATTTTCCATTGATACTGAATCCCAGGACCTGTAATGGGGGCAAAGGGGTCAAAATTGAGGATAGGCTAATAAACTTCAAAAATCCTTCTCATATTTTGAAATTTCTGGAAATGGTTAAGAATCATATACTGTTCATAGATGGAAAGGTCTTAAGGTCCTTGGGTACCAAAAATTTGTGAATTATATATGACCACGGGGTCTTATATTATCTCCCATGTACCCCCATTAGGGGGTCAAGTTTTACATATTGTATTATCAGGGAAAAACATTTTTGAAACCCATTATTTGGGTCACATCTTGTAATAGAAAATGGTTGGTCCATTAAATTGTCAGAATTATCAATATAATGGTTACGCAATTGATTAATTAAAAACATTTTGGCATGCTTTTAAAATTAATTAGTCAGGAGTGGGTCCAAATTGGGGTTTTTATTTTAATTCATAAATGCAATTGTTAAAATTTTGAACCAAATTTTTCTAACCATTGTGCTTAGCACTAATGTAGGTCTGTCAATTATGGTGCCTCTTGTTTAAACAAGTGAAACTGCCTCATATATTTTACTAGGACAAAGAAATTAGTTCCATGATGGTGGGTATTAAATCAGTGATAGTAACTTTATCCCTGGAGACGTATTTTTTAGTTATTTCTTATAGCCATGAAAGTGATTTTTACAAGCCTGGGATTTGGTCAATTTTTTCAACCGCTTCTGAAGTGGCCAAATTATGCTAATTTATTACTATATTGAGATAGTTTTTACATGGTTTCAATTCATTTTACTATTAAGATTTTATTCGGTTTGTTTCTGCCAGATTGGAAACTCATTTGTATTCTTTATGTAGCTTAAAAGGTAATACCTTTATGTTTTCTCCTTTATAGATAAAATGTATCTTTCCAACGTTTCTTAATCAATAAATGTAACCTTTGTTGTATTTTAATAACCTTGACACCACAAATCATAGGGGTTCGGTGGAAATAGACTGTAAAATCCATGAAATGACTTTACAAACTTGGTTTATATTTTCCATAACAAATGGAAATTGGAGCATGTTTTTAACAGTAACACAAGATTATCTCCCCATTTCTTTCATTTCATTTCAGTGAAATGAAGGTGTCGACGTAAGGTTACGATAACGAAACTGTTATCACGTTCCTTCGGAACGAAATGTTAACACGACAAACTTTTTAGCTATCAACCCGCTTATAAAAATGACGCGATTTGAGTAATAAGGAAATCCCAACGATATATTTTGCTGAAATTTTGAATGTAAGCTAATCTCGGCGTGATCTATCGATTGATTATAATCACCTTAGCTGTGAAATTCAAAACTGAACGAGTTATTTTGGTGTAAAACCCCCATAATCGAATTTTGACCACTGAATTTTCTGTTTAATTCTTGCAGTAGATAAATTAAGTAATACAGCTGAGAAGCTAAAACTCTACATATAAATAGTCTGGTAATTCTGAACAAAAACGGTATTTCTTACTTTTGGAAATGTTACATACAACGGCCACAATACAGCCATGAATAAGGTGGTAATTTCGCAGATTCTCGGTTAAATTTCCACAACAGACGAGATTAATTTCGGGGTCCCAGGCGCCTTCCTTCTGAGCTATTCTGAACGATTGGACCGGCAAATGTACCATTTAAAAATGAGTGATATTTTTGAAATTTTCTGTAGAAGTGACTAATACATTATAAAAATGATAAATAATGTATGCACTAATCATCAAATTTATGTTACAAAATGCGCCCAACAAGTGCAACAGTGAAATGAATCTGTTTGTACTGTATCGAACGCACAAAATCATGGCGCAGACTATCGCGCCCCCTATATAAGGAATGTGTATTGTTTGTATCCGGTTGAGTAAAAACGTTGAAGCCGCCTTGATGTTCAAGTTAAATCCGGCATTATCAGGTAAGTAATTGTTCATTTTACTTGTTATAGACATCAATATCATTATCGGTGGATATTAGTATTATCAGATATATTTGATTGTTTTTGTAGGCCTGCAAATATAACGTTAGGTACTGTTTACAGTCTGTTTATGATCATCATCGCGAGTGACTGTCTGACAACAGAACCATGCATGCGTTCTAAATCGTGGCTTAACAGCACGTAAACTGACAACTGTACCGACTTTGAGGCAGATGCCGTTTGAATATATGTATCTCCTAATATATTGTTTGAGCATATGATTAAATTGCTTGTAGTTATAAATAAAGTCATGCACATGTCGTTTCGGTAGTGCGTAGGCTCACATGTAACGTACGTAACGTTCGTTCGTTACATGTCATTTCGGTACATGCGGAAGTCTTTTCGGTATCATAAAGTGAACATGGCGAAATGACTTTCAGAAGGTACCGAAACGTCTTTAAGTAATCTGAATATTAGACAACTAAAGAAAACAAACCAGAAAAAATTTAAAAAATGGTAACAATGTAGTTTGACAATGGATATGATCAACATTATTACATGTAGATATGGACATTTGTATGCACTGCAGTTTTACATGACACATTATAATAATTGCTTAGGCTTAAGTTACTGTACAGACTGGGTGGGTGAGGTCAATAATGTTATGAAAAAAATTCATTTCACAATTTTGCTGTGTTGTGTATAGTGATAGACAACTACTGCGTAATAATTAGGATGCCGACAGGAATCATCAGATTGACCCGTGTTGTGAAAATTAGAGCATACATGTATAATATCACTCTGACCCATTTAGCAATGTTATATACTACGGTCCCATGTCATAAATGTTGTAAGACAACGTTATTGTGGCGTCGTAGATATTAATGACGTCTGTGATGTTGTATGATTATCTCGGTTGACACGTCGAATCCAAGCCTGATTTCGCCACTCTTACATAAAACAGAATTGAAACTAAACTAAAGTAATCCCAATTTTGACCCAGAGCTTAAGCCCTGGCTATTCTCTCAAGGATTCAATAGATCTAGAATTAAATAAACAATGTTCAAGAAAATTTGTAAGATTTTTCCTTGTGTAAAGGAAGTTGTTGATATCTTTGAAAGAAAAAAAGGTGCCCCTCTACACATTGGTGGTCATTTTTGAGGTCAAGGTGCACTTTAAACAATTCAAGCCATGGATGCCCTTTTTTTTCCTGCAGGGGAAAAACTTCCCAATCATGTGAAAACATGTCGACTAATTAAATGTTGATTTTCGCCGAGTGAAATTTATATTCACCGTATTTGAAAAAAAAAGGTTCTCTACACATTATTTTTTGTTTCGCTGCCTAATGTCTTGACATTCAGCATTAATTTCAATGACCTTAATAATTTTGACTTCAATCAAAAATTACCCGAACTTGACTAAAAATGTAATCCGGTACAAATGTACTATTACAAAGCAAACTTTATTAAATTCAATAAATGTTTATGCAAAATTTAAGACAATCATTGAGTTCCTAAATACCCCAGAATTAACAACATTGTGCATTGGGTGAAACAACCAAAATCCGGTGTTCAAATCCTATTTTTATGCCCAAAATTTCAAATGAATTGAAAATTTTCAAGTTAATAACCCTGGACCCCAAAAATAAATCTGAAACCTAATATGGCAATTCATAGGTAAATGCATCTTAAAAAATCAATCTTGCCATTCTAAATACACAATTTTTGTGAAAAACCCCCCCAAATTAAATTTGAATATAATTACACCCAAATCTTATTTTAATTATACATTATTAAAACATTTTCTGTTTGAACAAACCGTTTGGGGGGGGGGTTCGGATAAATAATTGAGTTCTTGCCCCCCCTCCTGTTTTCAATTACGGACAGTGTCAGAATTTAAGTTTTTGACATGTTTTATAATACTAGTTATGTGATAAATAGAATCTTACACTCATGGCTACATCATTTTGAAATTTTATTAAACTTAAATTTATAAAATTTGATTATACCACGAGCCTTTAAGGATATTTTTGACATTTTTTTCCAAAATAACAACAAGTTTTCTGGGTTTTTTTAAAATATCATACAGTATTAGGTAAAAGGAGACCTAGTTATAACACTCACTATACAGTAGTGAATGTCAAACTTGTAACAATCAGCTTGAGAAAGGTTTTCAAAATTTTTCTAAATCAAAAAAAAAATTTGAAAAATGTTTTTAAGGTCATATTTTTTTGAAAGTTTCACTTTTAAAAATATTGATTTGCTTGCTATTGACATTTTTTTTCATCTGTGATGAAATAACACTTTGGAAACATTACAACTTATTAGTTGAAATACTATTATCTAATTTATATAATATTAAATGTAGGTAATCTTCCTCAAATACTGATAAAATTGTAAGATCTTTCATAAAACATAAAATTCAATTATGAATATAAAAGTGAGAAATGAAAGATGTTACCAAGTAATTCATTTCTGCGTATATAATAAAAGCTACAAATAGATCCTTTAATGTGATGATTTATTTAACTGATTTTCATATCCTTCAGCAGTATCAAGGATTTAAAATAATTTAATTACCTGGTACCATATGTGTTCCAATTCGGATGTACAATTCGGATGTAGAATAGAGTTCTCTTTTTTTTATTAGTTTAACGTCCTATTAACAGCCATGCAGGGTCATTTAAGGACGTGCCAGGTTTGATGGTGGAGGAAAGCCGGAGAACCCGGAGAAAAATCACCGACCAGCTGTCAGTACCTGGCAAATTCTCCACATAGGATTCGAACTTGTGACCCAGAGGTGGACGGCTTGTGGTAATATGTCCTCCTTCTTTTACAACTTTACCACTCGGTCCACCGTGGCCCCACGAATAGAGTTCTCATAAAAGGTCTCATAAATGTTATGATAATTAGAAAGATTGGCACCTAATATAACCCATTACCCTAATTGCCCAACATGAAATTCCAATTAGCATTATACATTTCCAAGGCATTTCTTGATTAAAGCATTATATTTTAAATATCTTATGTAAGTATAAATCAGATCAGTTATTGCATACCATCAAGGTTGAAAATGACAACTGACTTACTTGTAAAAGGGTACGTGGGTTTTAATTAAAAACTTTATATTCTTTAAATGTTCATATGAACAGTTTTCATTGGGATTGGATAAAAGGGAGGTAAATTGGCTTATTATTTTTTAAGGTATATTTTCTAGCAAAATGCTCAATATCACTAAAAGAATTGCGAAAAAACAGAGAAATGTATGTTTGTTTTGTTTTGGATTGAGTATTCGGTCAGACCAATATTGTCTATATTTTGACATTTTTTTTTATCTACATGAGGAAAAAACAGTTTTCTTATTGATAAAATGGGGGTAGCAGAGACTTTTACATGATTATTCGTGATGTACATGTATAATTACATGATATTTTTCAAATCTTTGATGCCGTGTCATTATGAAACGATATAATCCATATTAAATGAATTCTGGTTATTTTTATTTTTTTTTATTATTTTTTTTTTTTTTTTTCAAGTACATTTTTTTAACATTTCATTGTTCTCATAATACATGCATATACACATTTGTAAGAGATTACCATATACATTATACATGTATGTATACCAATTTAATTGCAATCATATGAAGTAACATACATACATTTATACTATCAGATTACATAGATTTATACATTTTCTGGTTATTTTAACTTGATTATAGCAAGTTTTATTATTTTGGTTTTTTTTCTCTGTAAAAAAACTGTTTAACATTTCTTGTTCTCTAAAAGTATGTATTTGTAAGAGATTGATGCCAAAGGCGAATATTGTCATTATTATAGTTTTTTTTTTTTTCGATAAGAAAATTTTTTTTCGTAGCCATAAATTTATCCCATACTAGGGGTATTTAGAGACTTTTGCATTGAATTTTTTACTATTGAGTTGATCGCACTGTCAATGAAAATGCATATTTTTTGCAAATAGCAATTAACAAAAACTGATGAACTACTGTTAATTGTATGTCATAGGGACAATTATTTAAAATGCCACATTCAAGTTTTAAATGTCTCCCTTTATTTAAGTAAATAGCAGAGTAATAGCCTTCCTTCTCCATACGCAAAGGAATTGTATAATGTTACTATCACTGTAAAGGGGTTGGTTTGAAGTTGGGTGTCACTTTCTCTGTAATCTTGAAAGGAAGTCTATGCAGGACTCAGTTTTGAGGTCACCTGAGAATGAAGTCTCCAGTGACCTAATCTAATTTTGCAGAGACCTTTCAAGGCCAAAGGTCAATCAAAATTGTGAATTATATGGTCCCCTAGGACCTGAGGGTTGGGGCCCAAAAGGGGTCAATTAGGCTAAAACTTCAACAAATCTTCTTCTGAAAATTCAGGAAATAGTGGAATCAAATACTCTTCATAGATGGAATCACGTGGGGAGGGGGTCAAGTTTACTATAGTTTATTTAGGTAAAATGACATTTTTGAGCATTATTTGGTCATTTGTAATAGAAAATGAATCAGAATTATCAGTATGAAATGGTCATTGAATCATATTAACATATTTTCCATAACTGACCCCCAGGGGCCTGAGGGGTGGGGCTAAAATGGGTCAAATAGGATAGGCTTAAACTTCAAAAACCTTCATCTAAAATTGTGGAAATGGTAGAATCAAATACTCTTCATAGATGGAAAGGTCTTAAGGTCCTTTACAATAATTATGAATTATATATGAACCTTGGGGTCTCATGTTTTCCCCTCGGGAGGGGTCAAGTTTACTATAGTTTTTATAGGGAAAACACATTTTTGAACATTATTTGGTCATTTGTAATAGAAAATGAGTCAAATGTTGTCAGAATTATCAGTATGATATGGCCATTGAATCCTATTAACAAATTTTCCATGACTGACCCCCAGGGGCCTGAGGAGTGGGTCCAAAAGGGGTTTCTTTTAATTCATAAATGCTTTTTAAAGATTTGAACCAACTTTGCAATGTTCTTTCTGTATCAGCACTCAGGTGACCATCAAGGCCTCTTGGGCCTCTTGTTTTCTTCTGAACTGCATCCAATTTTACTAAGAGATATTAGTCCATGGGTGGATATTACGTCAGTGATAGTAACCCCTGGAGTATTGAGGATGTAGCCAAAAATGATTTCTGCAAGCCTGTGATTGGTCAGTTTGTTTCTTCTGAAGTGGCTCCAATGTTACTATGAGATAGTCCAAGAGTGGATATTACGTCAGTGATAGTAACCCATGGAGTATTGAGGATGTAGCTTAAAGGATTTTTTCATTTTTTTAATTACATTCCTTTATTGGTGTTTTTACCTAGACAATCAATTAAATTGTATCTTTCAGGTTAACTGCCAGTATATATTATACAATGAACTACCAAGGTTGTTTAAATAAATAACCTTGACCTTTATTCAAGGTCACAGGGGTCAAATAGACTAAAATCCTTAAATGACTTCAAGCTCTGTATATTTTTAGGTCATTTCAAGATCTGACCCGAAGGGTCAGGAAGATCTATTGTCATCATGCATCGTCCGTCATCGTGCGCCGTCGCAGTCCCCAGTCTGCAGTGCGAAACTTTTTCATTCAAACGAAAGGCCCAGGGTACTGATATTGGGCCTGTAGCATGCTGGGATGAAGGGCTACCAAGTTTGTTCAAATAAATGACCTTGACCTTCATTCAAGGTCACAGGGGTCAAAAAGGCTAAAAGATTTTAAAACAAATTCTTGTGAATAACTAAGACCAAGATAGGACTGATCATTTGGGGTCTGTGGCATGCTAGAATAAATGGCTACCAAATTTGTTCAAACAAATGACCTTGACTTTCATTCAAGGTCACAGGGGTCAAATAGGCTAAAATCTTTAAACAACTTCATGTGAATAAATTAAGTAGCCTAGAGACCTGATATTGGGCCTGTGACATGCTAGAATGAATGGCTACCAAATTTGTTCAAATGAAGGACAATGACCTTCATTCAAGGTCACACAGGGGTCAAATATGGGTAAAATCTTTAAATGACTCATGTGAATAACCAAGTAGGCCTAGAGATCTGATATTGGGTCTGTGGCATGCTAGAATGAATGGCTACCAAATCTTTGTTCAAATGAAGGACCTTGACCTTCATTCAAGGTCACAGGGGTCAAATAGGCTAAAATCTTTAAACGACTTCTTGAAAATTCTAACAAAGGCCCCTAGAGACCTGATATATTCCTGTGGGCAGTTAGCTCTGCGGCATGAATGGCATACCAAGTTTGTTCAAATAAAAGGACCGGACCTTCATCATATCAAGGTCACAGGTCAAAAATGTAAAAAATCTTTTAAACGACTTCCGTTGTGAATAACCAAAAAGGCCTAAGAGACCTGATATTGTGATGCCAATGTAAACATGCTATATTGGATGACCAAAATTTGTAACTCAAGCCAAATGATTTATCCCATGTTCCTGACCCCATTCAAGGTCACCTCTTCAAAATTAAATCTAAATTGATTTTTAATTCATGAATAAGACCTAAGAGGCCTAATAAATCTGATATTGGGTTTGTGATTATCTGATTTGGCTTAAGCTTTATGTTCAATGAAGAGGTGGTTCACCTTCATTGTGGTCACAATGGGTCAAAAATTGAATATTTTTGAAGAATGCATTTCTCAAGGTATCCTTTCTGTACTTAACCCTAAGGTAATGGATTTAAAGTTTGGGTAATCCTTAACTATGAGTTTCATGCCCATGTTTGGGCATTGTTCTGAATTGTGCAATAATTTTGACATATTCAATGCCTTATAGGTGTTCATAACTAAAAATTAATTTGAAATGAAAAACAGGTCACATAGTACAGTTTTGAAATAGATTTTAAAAAAATATGTCAATTCATAAACCCGTTATTTAAAGACATTTGATACATATTAAGCATGTTCTGCCCCCAATTCTGCCACCACCTTAAGTGTTTGAAAATTCAATAATGACATCATCTGGACTTTGAAAATCACATTGACATTATACTAAGGTTAAAAAAATTTAAAAAAGGAAAATTTATTTTATTCATTAATGTCCTTAAGCAAGACATATCATTGGTGACCTATTAATGGGAATTAAGGGTATAATTGACTGTTCGTATAATGTGACCTTAACTGTCATCAAGCTATGTATGTTCAAAATCCTGGACCTTAGTTAAATATAAATAATATATTGTCCTCAAAATAAATCCCGATGATACATATATAACCTAATGTGAGGTTGTTTAGGTTGGGACCTGGGGGGAAGTGAATCTGAAATTTTTTCAAAGGACTTTGTTTCCCCCCCCCCCCAAGTCCCAAAACTTTTCATTGTTCAAATAATGTCGAAATTTAGCAAGTATAAAAATCAGAATCACTGAATAGTTTTGACTATGTTTTGATTTAATATTTTCATTATGTGAAGCAAATAGTTGTTCTTACACTCATGGAATACATCATTTGAGAACATTTAAACATGATTACCTTAAAACTCTCAAAATTTGAAAACATTCAACGCAGCGTCTGAGTTAAAATATATTTGACATTTATTTCCAAAAAAAACAAAGAGTTTTTGGTTTTTTTTATAATGGTACAGTATACTAGGTAAATCAATCCTATTACATAACAAATGTATACAGAGTGTTCTACACTACCTTGTTGACACGACAGTTGCCATATCAACCAAATTGAGAAACCATTTTCATTAAAGCATTTAAGGTTTACATTTTTTTTCTTTGGAAATCAAAAAAACAATTCTAATTTTTCAAATGAGCTTGAAATAATCATTTGGTTTACGCAAAGGTTTGGATTCCAAATACTAATTAAATGGCTAAAACCTTAATGTATTTGCTTCATTTTGTGCTGAACAATTTCTGTTTAAATTATTTTCATAGTAAATATAATTAATCACATAAAGACAAAAATATATGATAAGCTTACTATTTTTCAGTAAATATCTAGTAATTCAAATAAACATAATACTTGATACTTTTACTAACAGGTAAATAACTAATATACATAAGTTATTAAAATGATAATTTCAAATGAATTTGCATTTTCAAAGTATGATTGTAAAAGTTTGACACCAAAATCCTTTATCCCTTTAAAATTTAGATTAACTGATTTTCATAATAACATGTAAAAATGTTCTAAATGGAAATTAAAATGTTTAATGTTGCATAAAATTTAGTATATAATTATAGTGATTTACCACGAAATCGGTAATATAGCTGACAGAAATAGAGGTTTTATATACTTGTTAAGGTTATTTTTAAACACAATGAGTAAATAATTATCGACTTGACAAATTATCTGGTTTAGTACAAAAAATTCAGTGACAATCAACTAAAATAATTGATGGTGGATTTTAACACATTTGAACATTATGTACTCAGTCATTATCACCGACAATTCATTATCAACAAATTGATTGTATTCCAAGGTAAGTATTTTTTAATTCATGCCGCTGATTTCAAATTGCCCCATAAAGCATTAGTCATGGAGAAGTTATGATTGTTAATTTTATGGGCAAGACAAATATTCCAAATATGTATCATTCAAATTGGAATTTTTCCTTTTTTATCAGATTTAATTGAAACCGGTAATACTAAATAATTAATTGAAGAATATGAAGAATAGTCAAACCAATATAAATCATTACCGAGTAATTGATAATGACAAATAATTGAATTACATGTATTTCCATTGAAACGCTAATTAAAGTCTTATGATTTTAAAATCAAATTTCTTGAAATTATGTAACAAACACATCTATGAATTGACCTTTATGTTGGGTATGTATGATGAATGTTATGGAAGGTTTAAATGACACCACAATCGTATATTGTACTTGAAATCAGTTGGTATATTTGTGACACAATTTTAAACCGATGTTATTAAAGTTTAGACATTGACTAAATTCAAATCTGCCATTTTACATAGATATTTTTATTGTTCCTTAAACACCATGATACTAATTATTACATTGTAAAGGATAACCAAAAAAAACATTTTGGGGGAGGGGTTTCGATTTCGTTTTTATCCTTCAGTAATAATGTACATTAAGAATCCAAATTTGGTTTACAGTAATTCAACTTAGGCTAATGTGTTAAATCAACAAATATCAAAGGGATATCACTTGTATTGACATACGTAAAATTTCTAAAATGACAATTTAAATATTTGAAATGTCAGCGTTAAAAAAATTGAAATATTCTTTTGTAAGTATATATTCTCCAATACTCACAGGAATCTATTAAAATAATTTTCTTTTATTTTAGAAATGATCATTTTGGTACCCCCAGTAAACTTGATAGGATCCCCCACAGGATACGATCTTAACATTATTTTCATGTGGTTTATAAAAACCTTATGAAATTGCAACAATTTTTGATAAATCTGTAATATTTACCATATTTTCCATCCTGACTACATTTTGAAAAACATAATTGTTAATTTAAGTAGACAACTTTTTTTTTTATGAGTAAAAATGTTTTTAGACCCATTCTTTGATATGTTATTCGGTGATAACGTGTAGTTAAAGACTTTTCAGTACTATAATTTAGCATAAGATGCATTTGAGATTTAAAGGACTCCGTCAGTATCATTACCAAATAAGTAAAACTCGTTAAATAATGTTATCCTGAAAATTTTCGTTATACTCATGACAATGTTACATACAAGAGATTAATAAAAACTGATGACTATGTACATAAAAAAAAACATCTTATTCTATTTTCCTTTAACTTTCAAATGATTAAGCTTTTTTGAGCCTTTTAATGGCAAAAATCTTTTATGAACATGGCATTATGAAAAAAAATTTGAACATTATTTTCAGTTACTAAAAAGTATTATTATGTGAAAAATGATACTCGTGAAAGCCATTTTTGACAATAGCACGGTATTTTTAAACAGTTTATAGATGAACGGTAAAATTTTGAAAAATCCTTTAATGACCTAAATCAATTTTGGATGTAATTACATTTTCATTGAAATCATAAAAGGATCATAATCTATGATACATGTTAAAAATAACCTTCTATATAAATTAAATTACAAAATCAGAAAAAGGTCCTTGTACAGCAGTTCATAGGAATCTTTACGATGACAAAACCTTGTATGAGGATAATAATAAAGACTTATACCTCAAAAAAATAAAAACCCTACTATGGTCAAATTTGGGAACTTGGGCAATGTATTTAGGCAATGAAATAACGGTATGGTAAACATTTTCTTTTAAAAAATTGAGTTAATACTTGTAAATTTTTCTGGGTACTGCAATAAGGGGTTACAAATTAAAATGTTTAAAAATCTTTTACTCATGTTTGTGAAAAACTTGAAGCCCATTAAGGGTTAGACATGATATTTTAATCCAAACATTAAAGATGGTTAGGAATCACGTTGAAAAAAAATTATCACTGATTTGGAGATCCTCCGAAAACCTTGCAATTACACATTGGAATGGTATTCCAAAACACAGGTAACCCTTTCAATCCCCCCCCCCCCCACCCATTTCAAAAAAACCCCAGGGAAAATACATGGAAATTTCCCTGTGAAAACGTGATAAAAATATCAAATATATAAAATTGTGTACACATATCTGTACAAACCCAACAATGTTACATTGACACTATGAAACTTCCAATGTACATTTTCAAATTAGGAACAAATTGCACTGAATAACCCTTGTAATGTCCCGGGCCTAATTCTTCCCGTTTTGCATGTAACATTAAATATTGACCCATACCCCCAAACCAAGTTAAATTCAACATTTTGACTTTCAAAATTACAAAATTCTTAAAAAATTAAAATTTTGTTGGGAACCTAAATTAAAATATTGACTTGAATTCACTGGAGAACCATTAATATATTTCCTAATGTATTCGAATAAAATTAAATGTACTTAGGTACATTTGGAAAAAATTTTTCAGACATGGTATTGCAGTTTTATTGAATAAATTCAAAAATGAAAAACATAATCGATTGTCAAATAACACCCATGCTTTTTGAAATTTGAGTGCTCAATTGGTTAATAACATAAAAAATTTTTCCCGGCAACTAGTGTCTAACATATTTGGTACCAGTCAAAGTGGAATTAAACCCATATCATAAAAATAAGATTTTGAAATTTATCAGACATTAACTACTGCAGTCAGAATAAATCCAATGGAGGGTCAAACCAAATTCCTCGAATACTAAATCGGTATGGCTTTTGATTTACGTATGAATTGGGCCCCCTCAGATGAAAATAATTTTCTGGAAAAAACTTTTTCAACAGGAATGTATTTAATAAAGGAAAGAATTGAAACAAATTGGTCATGTCAATGAAATTCAATTTTGAATTTCAAAATGAGTCCTATATTATTTTGAAGTGACAATAATGTCATTAATAAGTCAACCACCAAATATTTCACATTTTGAACTGCAAAAAATCTAGCCATAACACTTGAGTCAATACCATATGAATCCACCTTCTTATGAACTCCCCCCAACCCTTTGTAAAAACTTCATTTTGTAACAAATCTAAAGAGATTGTAAAACCTTATTTCCTTCATGCCCCCAATGTACCATTCGAAAATCATCTACCTAGGTGACATGAATTAGTGCCCCTTCTCAAATTTAATACTACCGCACAACCAGAACCTGTGATTTTTACTAACTTTAACAAAAAAAACAACGATATGTATTAAGGCTTAAAAGAAATTTTGACTGAAAGAAAAATTACCATTTTCTTAAAAACAATTTTACCTTTAAAGATCAAATAAAAAAATTGTCATTACACCCCCCACAAATGTGACATTTTTTCAAAGAATAACCATTCTTGAAATTTAATTACGGTAAGAAACCCTATTTAACTAAAAAGTTCTTTCATCTTAGCCGATGCTAAATTTGCTTTAAACTGTTCATGTTGATCCAAGCCAAACCCAATTCAAATGGTCAGTAATGATGTACAATACATGGCTAAAACAATGGAGGAAATTCTAAACTGCCAAAATTCCTTTATCCCCCCCCCCCCCCCATAGACCAATCTAATTAAATTGTATGAAGCCCCAAATTGGTACAATTGTTTATGAATCCCCCCCCCCCCCCCCCGATTTCTTAGAACCCTTTGCATTAATTTACATTCCTAAGGTGAATCATGAAAGTTTATCAAAGTATTTATTCACATAAAATGCAGTGTTATAAAATGAGATAATGAACTAACCATCAAAAAATTTGATACTACTTATTCAGGATAGAACAAAAATTATTGTAAACGCCACAAAACAAAGACATGTGAGAAGACGGATATATAAATGGTGATTGTATATTGGGCACTTAATGTAAATCCCCAGCACAAATGATTTTAAAAATCCACGCCCCTTGAACTTCCACACCCCATGCAAATAAACTGATTCGACTTTAAATGCTTACTTATAAATTGTAAATTCAAAATATTTCAATGTGAATAATATTTGCACAATCCACCATAATCTTTGGCTGTTATGGAACCCCCCCTTACCCCCTCCCCAAAAGACCTTTCCCCCCCCCCCACCAAAAAAGTAAACCATATCTGGACAGGCCCCCAGAAATTTCAAAAATTAGCAACGTCTAAATAGATATGATAAATAAGAATTTAATTATACCACATCTAAGTAAACTTTGAAAAAACAGAATGATATTTTTTTGTATATAATATAATACATCATTTTCCCATTTACAGGTTACTGGATGATCAAAGGAATTCATAATTCTTAAAATGAAATCCCCCCCCCACACCCCCCCACTTGTAGAAAAAAATAAACTTTTAATGGTGTAACCAAAACCTGAATATGCCCCCCTCCCAGTTTTCTTTAAATGAATGTCAAGTAAACATGTTGTAAATTTGTGACATGACAGAATTATACATTCAAGGTCAACCCCCCCCCCAACCAAAACATAGGCCAAAAAAAATGTTATCTGTGGAAAAAAACCTAAGAATAAAGAAAACTAATTATTGGGTGTCATAAGTTAACATGCTAATAAAGTTGTTGTATGCTCCAACTCTACCAAGTCTGTTGTTTATGAATGGCCACCTTTCCTTTACAATTGAAAATTGTACCTTCCACTCAAGGTACATATGAAAATCCCCCAAATAAAAAAGTTTTAAACCTTAGATAAGTGGTTGTGAAAAATAAAGTAAGCGTCAAAGTCCAGGGGTAACATATAGGACCAGTGTGCCATTCGGAAATAGCGGAAATGTTGTACTAAACAGGTTTGTTTAAAATAATACCTTAGAAGGGATTTTGAACAATCAATTAATCCCCCTTATTAAGTAAATGAATTGTTTGAACTTTTTTACTTCAAATTGAGTCAGACCCCAATTGCTACATACCCATATTGCAAAATTAACGGTAACCCAAGATGTTTTCCTGTTTGAATAATGTGTCCCTTTACCCCCCCACCAAAAGTGAAATCAATTAAAAAAACAAACTGATTTAAATACCCCTCCGTCCCCCCGTAGGAATTTTACAAAAGGTTTAAACCTAGTCGTTAATTGAAGCGAATACTCCCCATGCTTCGGACAAAACAAGATTTTTTCCCCACCCCCCACCCATTAAGAATGTTAATGATGAGCAATCACCATCCCACCCCCCCCAGACTGATAACATAATTTTCAATTATTAAACGTTAAATGTTGTTTTTCAAAGTGGCAATTCATAATTTTATCCCTAAAAACTTAAAATATGTTTTTTTAATAAATTTTACCCCCCGTAATAAAATAATATTTTTATTTCCCTCCTAACAGAAATTTATAAAAATGCCTAAATTTGCCTAAAAAGTTAAAATTATTTTAAGGATTAAACCCCCAAAAAATGTCCCCATTGATTTCATATTGAGCCAATGTTATGAATGACCTTATTGTACATCCCCCAAATCTTGATTTCAGGATGCGGTGATACTAACCTTCCATAACTGGAAGAATTTGATGGTTTTTCCCTACCCCCCCACCCCCCCTATTCAAGTATAATTTTTTTGAATTGTAAACCCCCATTAATAGAGCAAATGATACCTTAATGTTATGGACTGTATCCTCACTTTTAACGAATAGAACCGTTAAACGCTGAAAAACCCCCCCCACACCCCCCCCCCCATTTCTATAAAATTCGCTGTTTTGCCCCATTTTAGTAAATGTGGTTCCCTTTAGACCCCCAAATAGTATGTTCTTAAACCCAGTGACTACCCCCCCCCCCCGAAACCTGTCAAGTCATACCCATTTTTTTTGATTACACTATACTTATCGTTAACCCAAATATTTATTTGTTAAAAGTTTAACAGAAATGCCCTGGAATCAATTTCATTCCGAAATTTCAGGTGTTTTTATTACACTATATGAAATGAGAGAATAAGGTCACGACCAGCAACTGTTATAACCGCGTTTTCGTTCTAGGAACAGAATGTTAAACGACAACTTTTAAACCTATCAAACCCAGCTTATTTTTGCGATTTGAGTAATAAGGAAATCTACGATATATTTTTGCTGAAATTTTGAAATGTAAGCTAATCACGGCGTGATCTATCGATTGATATAATCACCTTAGGCTGTGAAAATTCAAACGACGAGATATTTGGTGTAAAACCCCAAAATCGGCATTTTGACCACTGATTTCTGTTTAATTTCTATCCTAGTGTAAATTAAACTTAATAACGCTGACAAGCTAGAACTTACACATAAAAAGTCCTTGTAATTCTGAACAAAAACAGTAGTTCTTTTTTTGGAAATGTTATATACAACGGCCACAATACAGCCATGAATAAGGTGGTATTTCGCAGGTTCTCGGTAAAATTTCCACAACAGAGGAGATATTTCGGGGTCCCAGGCGCCTTCCTTCTGAACTATTCTGAACGATTGGACCGGCAAATGGACCATTTAAAAATGAGTGATATTTTTGAAATTTTCTGTAGAAGTGACTAAACATTATAAAATGAGTAAATAATGTATGCACTAAAACATCAAATTTATGTTACAAAATGCGCCCAACAAGTGCAACAGTGAAATGAATCTATTTGTACTGTCTCGAACGCACAAAATCATGGTGCAGACTATCGCGCCCCCTATAAGGAATGTGTATTGTTTGTATCCGGTTGAGTAAAAACGTTGAAGCCGCCTTGATGTTCAAGTTAAATCCGGCATTATCAGGTAAGTAATTGTTCATTTTACTTGTTATAGACATCAATATCATTATCGGTGGATATTAGTATTATCAGATATATTTGATTGTTTTTGTAGGCCTGCAAATATAACGTTAGGTACTGTTTACAGTCTGTTTATGATCATCATCGCGAGTGACTGTCTGACAACAGAACCATGCATGCGTTCTAAATCGTGGCTTAACAGCACGTAAACTGACAACTGTACCGACTTTGAGGCAGATGCCGTTTGAATATATGTATCTCCTAATATATTGTTTGAGCATATGATTAAATTGCTAGTAGTTAAACCATAAAGTCATGCACATATCGTTTCGGTAGTGCGTAGGCTCACATGTAACGTACGTAACGTTAGCTTCGTTACATGTCATTTCGGTACATGCGGAAGTCTTTTCGGTATCATAAAGTGAACAGGGCGAAATGACTTTCAGAAGGTACCGAAACGTCTTTGAGTAATCTGAATATTAGACAACTAAAGAAAACAAACCAGAAAAAAAAAAAATGGTAACAATGTACATGTAGTTTGACAATGGATATGATCAACATTATTACATGTAGATATTGACATTTGTATGCACTGCAGTTTTACATGACACATACTAATTGCTTAGGCTTAAGTTACTGTACAGACTGGGTGGGTGAGGGCAATAATGTTAATGAAAATTCATTTCACAATTTTGCTGTGTTGTGTATACAGATAGACAACTACTGCGTAATAATTAGGATGCCGACAGGAATCATCAGATTGACCCGTGTTGTGAAAATTAGCATACTTGTATAATATCACTCTGACCCATTTAGCAATGTTATATACGGTTCATGTCATAAATGTTGTAAGACGAACGTTATTGTGGCGTCGTAGATATTAATGACGTCTGTGATGCTGTATGATTATCTCGGTTGACACGTCAAATCCAAGCCTGATTTCGCCACTCTTACATAAAACAGAAATTGAAACTAAACAAAGTAATCCCAATTTTGACCCAGAGCTTAAGCCCTGGCTATTCTCTCAAGGATTCAATAGATCTAGAATTAAATAAACAATGTTCAAGAAAATTTGTAAGATTTTTCCTTGTAAAGGAAGTTGTTGATATCTTCTTGGTGCCCCTGGACTCTGATCTGGTGGTCATTTATTGAGGTCAAGGTGCACTTTAAACTAAGCACCATGGATGCCCTTTTTTCCTGCAGGGGCGTAGGAATTATGCTTGATGGTTAGTTACAGTGCCGAGTCAGTTTTTGCACCCCCCCCCCCATTTTTTCTTGCGATGTTGAAATTGTTGTTCTGAAAAATTAATTTGAAAGAAAAAAAAATCCCCTACACATTTTTGAACTTTTTAAATTAAAATATTTCGCTGCATGCGTTTCCTAAAACATTCAAGCATGTAATGTTCAAACCTTTGATAATGAAAATTCAATACACACGAACTAGACTAAAAAATGTCCATCAAGGAATTATACTATTACAAAAAATGCTTCTTAAAAGATTTATTTGTTTATATGTCTTAGCAAGACAATCAGTTTATTATTATTTTGAGTTACTAACGATGTGCCGATGGTGTGAATGTGTAATGATATATGGAAAAAAGTAAATCAAGTATCTCCTGTGGGTGCGGGGAGCGGGGGGGGGTGTTATGAAATTATGAAATATTGAGGACCTTTGCCCCCCCACTACGTTTCATCTTCCTACGCCACTGTCCTGTCAGAAGTTTTGACTATGTTTTGATTAAATACTAGTTATAGTGATAAATAGAATCTTACACTCATGGCTACATCATTTGAAATTTATTAAACTTAAATTTATAAAATTTGATATACCACGAGCCTTTAAGGATATTTTGACATTTTATTTCCAAAATAACAACAGTTTTTCTGGTTTTTTTTAAATATCATACAGTATCTAGGTAAAAGGAGACCTAGTTATAACACTCACTATACAGTAGTGAATGTCAAACTTGTAACAGCCTCATCAGCTTGAGAAAGGTTTTCAAAAATGTTTCTAAATCAAAAAAAAAAATTAAAAAAAATTGATACATTGAAAGCCATTTCGGTTAAGGTATAGACTTTTAAATATATGATTTGCTTGCTGTTGACATTTATTTCATTTGTGATGAATAACACTTGGAAACGGTAACTATTTTAAATACTAGTACCTATATATATATATATATATATAGGTAATCTTCCTCAATATAAAATTATTAAATATGCTGTGTTATCTATTCATGTAAATTTAAAAACAAAAGACTGAAGTATGAAAGATGTACCAATTATGTTAATTCATTTCTGGTATGAATAAAAAAGATACAAATAGATCCTTTAATGTGATGATTTATTTAACTGATTTTCATATCATTCAGCAGTATCAAGGATTTAAAAATTAATTTAATTACCTGGTACCATATTGTGTTCCAATTAGGATGTACAATTCGGATATAGAATAGAGTTCTCTTTTTTTATTAGTTTAACGTCCTATTAACAGCCATGCAGGGTCATTTAAGGACGTGCCAGGTTTGATGGTGGAGGAAAGCCGGAGAACCAGCGAGAAAAATCACCGACCAGCTGTCATTAACCTGGCAAATTCGTCCACATAGGATTCGAACTTGTGACCCAGAGGTGGACGGCTTGGGGTAATATGTTGGGAAACTTTACCACTTGGTCACCGTGGCCCCACGACTAGAGTTCTCATAAAGGTCTCATAAATGTTATGATAATTAGAAAGGATTGGGCACCTAATATAACTCACTCATACCCTGTTGCCCAACATGAAATTCGAATTAGCATTATACATTTCACCAAGGCATTTCTTGATTACAGTACTATATTGTTAAATATCTTATGCAGTACATGTATGATCAGATGCATGTATACGATCAAAATGGCAACGGACTTACTTGTAAAAGGGTTACGTGGGTTTTAAATTAAAAACTTTATATTCTTTAAATGTTCATATGATCAGTTTTCATTGGATTGGATAAAGGGAGGTAATTGGCTTATTATTTTTTAGGTATATTTTTCTAGCAAAAATGCTCAAAAATCACTAAAAGAATTGCAAAAACAGAGAATGTATGTTTAGTTTTGGATTGAGTATTCGGTCAGACCAATATTGTCAATATTTTGACATTTTTTTTATCTACATGTGGAAAAACAGTTTCTTATTGATAAAGTGAGGGGAAGCAGAGACTTTTACATGATTATTCGTGATGTACATGTATAATTACATGATATTTTTCAAATCTTTGATGCCGTGTCATTATGAAACGATATAATCCATATTAAATGAATTCTGGTTATTTTATTTTTTTTTTATAATTTTTTTTATTTTTTCAAGACATTTTATAGTACATTACATAATACAGGCATATACACATTCACTCCGACATACCATATACATTATACATGTATGTATAGTAATTGCAATCATATGAAGTACATACATACATTTATACATCTATTACATAGATTTATACATTTTCTGGTTATTTTAACTTGATTATAGCAGTAGTTTTATTTTGTTTTTTTTTACTCTGTAAAAAAAAAACTGTTTAACATTTCTTGTTCTCTAAAATGTATGTATTTGTAAGAGATTGAGTGCCAGCCAGGCGATATTGTCTATTATTACCATTTTTTTAACTTTTTTTTCGATAAAATGGGGGTAGCTAGCAGAGACCTTTGCATGATTATTCATGAAAATGCATATTCCAGGCAGCAATAGCAATTATGATGAACTCCTTGCTTAATTGTATGTCATAGGGACAATTATAAAATGCCACATTCAAGTTTTTAAGTCTCCCTTTATTTAAGAAAATAGCAGAGTAATAGCCTAATCCTTCTCCATACGCCAGGGGTTACTATCACTCAGGGTTGGTTTGAAGTTGGGTGTCACTTTCTCTGTAATCTTGAAAGGAAGTCTATGCAGGACTCAGTTTTGAGGTCACCTGAGATGAAGTCTCCAGTGACCTAATCTAATTTTGCAGAGACCTTTCAAGGCCAAAGGTCAATCAAAATTGTGAATTATATGGTCCCCTAGGAACCTG
Source organism: Argopecten irradians (assembly GCF_041381155.1). Taxonomy (NCBI): domain Eukaryota; kingdom Metazoa; phylum Mollusca; class Bivalvia; order Pectinida; family Pectinidae; genus Argopecten; species Argopecten irradians. Next base: position 27,089 of record NW_027187994.1, on the reverse strand, counting down.
AGGGTTGGGGCCAAAAGGGGTCAATTAGGCTAAAACTTCAACAATCTTCTTCTAAAATTCAAGAAATAGTGGAATCAAATACTCTTCATAGATGGAATCACGTGGGGAGGGGGTCAAGTTTACTATAGTTTATTTAGGTAAAACACATTTTTGAGCATTATTTGGTCATTTGTAATAGAAAATGAATCAGAATTATCAGTATGAAATGGTCATTGAATCATATTAACATATTTTCCATAACTGACCCCCAGGGGCCTGAGGGGTGGGGCTAAAATGGGTCAAATAGGATAGGCTTAAACTTCAAAAACCTTCATCTAAAATTGTGGAAATGGTAGAATCAAATACTCTTCATAGATGGAAAGGTCTTAAGGTCCTTTACAATAATTATGAATTATATATGAACCTTGGGGAGGGAGGGGTCAAGTTTACTATAGTTTTTTATAGGGAAAACACATTTTTGATCATTATTTGGTCATTTGTAATAGAAAATGAGTCAAATGTTGTCAGAATTATCAGTATGATATGGCCATTGAATCCTATTAACAAATTTTCCATGACTGACCCCCAGGGGCCTGAGGAGTGGGTCCAAAAGGGGTTTCTTTTAATTCATAAATGCTTTTTTAAAGATTTGAACCAACTTTGCAATGTTCTTTCTGTATCAGCACTCAGGTGACCATCAAGGCCTCTTGGGCCTCTTGTTTTCTTCTGAACTGCATCCAATTTTACTAAGAGATATTAGTCCATGGGTGGATATTACGTCAGTGATAGTAACCCCTGGAGTATTGAGGATGTAGCCAAAAATGATTTCTGCAAGCCTGTGATTGGTCAGTTTGTTTCTTCTGAAGTGGCTCCAAGTTACTATGAGATATTCCAAGAGTGGATATTACGTCAGTGATAGTTACCCATGGAGTATTGAGGATGTAGCTTAAAAGGATTTTTTCATTTTTTAATTACATTCCTTTATTGGTGTTTTTATAGACAATCAATTATATTGTATCTTTCAGGTTAACTGCCAGTATATATTATACAATGAACTACCAAGGTTGTTTAAATAAATAACCTTGACCTTTATTCAAGGTCACAGGGGTCAAATAGACTAAAATCCTTAAATGACTTCAAGCTCTGGTATATTTTTAGGTCATCTGACCTGAAGGGACAGGAAGATCTATTGCCATCATGCATCGTCCGTCATCGTGCGCCGTCTGCAGTCTGCAGTGCGAAACTTTTTTTTCATTCAAATGAAACGCCAGGGTACTGATATTTGGCCTGTAGCATGCTGGGATGAAGGGGCTACCAAGTTTGTTCAAATGAATGACCTTGACCTTCATTCAAGGTCACAGGGGTCAAATAGGCTAAAATCTTTAAACAACTTCTTGTGAATAACTAAGAGGCCTAGAGATCTGATATTGGGTCTGTGGCATGCTAGAATAAATGGCTACCAAATTTGTTCAAACAGATGACCTTGACTTTCATTCAAGGTCACAGGGGTCAAATAGGCTAAAATCTTTAAACGACTTCATGTGAATAAATAAGTAGCCTAGAGACCTGATATTGGGCCTGTGACATGCACAGATGAATGGCTACCAACTTTGTTCAAATGAAGGACAATGACCTTCATTCAAGGTCACAGGGGTCAAATAGGGTAAAATCTTTAAATGACCTCTTGTGAATAACTAAGAGGCCTAGAGATCTGATATTGGGTCTGTGGCATGCTAGAATGAATGGCTACCAAGTTTGTTCAAATGAAGGACCTTTTACCTTCACTCAAGGTCACAGGGGTCAAAAAGGCTAAAATCTTTAAACGACTTCTTCTCAAGAACCAAATGTCCCAGGAGGGGGTACTCATATAGGGTCTGCGGCATGCTTGGATGAAGGGCTATAAAGTTTGTTCAAATAAATTATCTTGACCTTCATCAGGTCAAATAGGCTAAAAAATTTTAAACGACTTCGTGTGAATAACTTAAAGGCCTATAGAGACCTGATATTGAGCCTGTAACATGAATGACTACCTTGAGACTGGAAATTGGATTTTGCAGCATGGTGGGGATCAAGGGACCTTCATTCATGGTCTAATTCATTAAATATATTTCAGAACCACCTGACCTGCACTTCTTCTAATAAATGAGTTTTTTTGGATTGCCTTAACTGTGTGTGCACACTTCTTTATTCTTTGAGGTGTTGTATTGTGCAATAGTCAGATGACCGTTAAGGCCCATCGGCCTCTCGTTCATAACCTAATGGAATTGGTCCGTTTAAGGGTAACAACAAGAGTTATCTTCCCTTTCTCTTCTTTCATTTCATCCGCGACACTCCTTCAGGTGTCGCCAACTAGTTAAGGTATAGACTTTTAAATATATTTGATTTGCTTGCTGTTGACATTTTTCATCTGTGATGAATAACACTTGGAAACGGTAACTATTTTAAATAATAGTACCCTATATATATATGTAGGTAATCTTCCTCAATATAAAAAATTAAATATGATTAAATAAAACAAAAGAGAAGTATGAAAGATGTCTACCAATTAAGAAATTCATTTCTGCGTATGAAATGAAGAGACGTAAGGTACGATAACAACTGTTATCGTTCCTTCGGAAGCGAAATGTTAACACGACAACTTTTTTAGCTATCAACCCCGCTTATAACCGCGATTTGAGTAATAAGGAAATCCAACGATACATTTTGTGCTGAAATTTTGAATGTAATTTAATCACGGCGTGATCTATCGATTGAAATAATCACCTTAGCTGTGAAAATTCAAAACGACGAGAATTATTTTGGTGTAAATACCCCCAAAATCGTCATTTTGACCACTGATTCTGTTTTAATCTTATCCTTGGAAATAAATTGATAAAAGCTGAGAAGCTAGAACTCCTACATATAAAAAAGTCCTTGTAATTCTGAACAAAACGGTATTTCTTACTTTTGGAAATGTTATATACAACGGCCACAATACAGTCATGAATAATGGTGGTATTTCGCAGGTTTCTCGAGTTAAATTTCCACAACAGACGAGATATTTCGGGGTCCTCCCAGGCGCCTTCCTTCGGAGCTATTCTGAACGATTGGACTGGCAAATGTACCATTTAAAAATGAGTGATATTTTGAAATTTTCTGTAGAAAGTGAATAAACAATTTATTAAATGAGTAAATAATGTAGTAGCACTAATCACGAATTTATGTTACAAAATGCGCCCAACAAGTGCAACAGTGAAATGAATCTGTTTCTACTGTCTCGAACGCACAAAATCATGGCGCAGACTATACTAGCTATCGCGCGCCCCCTATAAGGAATGTTATTGTTTGTATTCCGGTTGAGTAAAAACGTTGAAGCCGCCTTGATGTTCAAGTTAAATCCGGCATCATCAGGTAAGTAATTGTTCATTTTTACTTGTTATAGACATCAATATCATTATCGGTGGATATTAGTATTATCAGATATATTTGATTGTTTTTGTATGCCTGCAAATATAACGTTAGTTACTGTTTACAGTCTGTTTATGATCACCATCGCGAGTGACTGTCTGACAACAGAACCATGCATGTGTTCTAAATCGTGGCTTAATAGCACGTAAACTGACAACTGTACCGACCTTTGAGGCAGATGCCGTTTGAATATATGTATTCTCCTAATATATTATTTGAGCAAATGATTAAATTGCTAGTAGTTAAACCATAAAGTCATGCACATATCGTTTCGGTAGTGCGTAGCTCACATGTAACGTTACGTAGCTTCGTTACATGTCATTTCGGTACATGCAGAAGTCTTTTCGGTATCATAAAAATAACATGGCGAAATGACATTCAGAAGGTACCGAAATGACTTTAAGTAGTCTGAATATTAGACAACTAAAGAAAACAAACCAGAAAAATGGTAACAATGTAGTTTGACAATGGATATGATCAAACATTATTTGATACATTTGTATGGACTGCAGTTTTTACATGACACATAGTAATATTGCTTAGACTTAATTAGTTACTGTACAGACTGGGTGGGTGAGGTCAATATAAATGTTCACAATATGAAAATCCATTTCACAATTTTGCTGTGTTGTGTATAGTGATAGTCAACTACTGCGTAATAATTAGGATGCCGACAGGAATCATCAGATTGACCCGCGTTTTATGAAAATTAGCATACATGTATAATATCACACTGACCCCATTCAGCCATGTCATATATGGTCACATGATACATTTTGTAAGATAATCACTAGGCCTATTGTTACAATATTTTGGTGGTGGTCGCAGATGTTTATGACATCTGTGATGTTGTATGATTATCTCGGTTGACATATGCGGAATCCAAGCCTGATTTCGCCATTCTTACATAAATAAAATAACTATACAAAATTCAAAGTAATCCAAATTTGACCTGGAGCTTTAGTCCTGGCTATTCTCACAAGGATTTCAATAGATCTTACATTAAATAAACAACAAGAAAATTAAAAAAAAAATCTTTTTGTTGTCAATATCGATATCATCTTAATTGGTGTCCCTCGACTATGATGGTCATTACTGAGGTCAAGCTTAAGGTGCGTATTAAACAAGAAATTTATTGAAGTCGTTAAATAATTTGATATACCACAAGCGCCTTTAAAAGGATTTTTGGACATTTTTTTATTTACCAGGTAAATTTTTTTTTTTTTTTGGAAAATATCATATCTTGTAGAGGAGACCTAGCTATAACCTTTACTATGTAGTAGTGAATGTCAAACTTGTAACAGCCTCATCAGTTTCCAGCATTTTAAAGACCAGGTAAATTTTATATTTTAAATGTTTACCAATTTTTTTCTAAATAAAAAAATAACATTTAAAAATAAAATTGATAAATCGAAAGGACTTATTAGAGGTATATACTTTTAAATGTGATTTGCTCATGAAAACTTTTTTCATTTGTATTGTCATCTGTAAGGTATAATTCATTTCTGCTAATGTATAAAAGCTACAAATAGATAATTAACGTGAGGATTCGTGAGGATTTATTTCATGGATTTAAATATCCTTCAGCTGTATCAGGTAATCCTAAGGATTTACAATAATTTGATTACCATAGTACCATATGCGTTTCCATTTTGAATGTAGAATTGAGTTCTCATATAAAAGATCTCATAAATGCTATGATAATTAAAAAGGTGGACACCTAATAAGGCTAATATTAATACTACGCATTGGATACCATCAATGGTTGAAAAATTACAACTGACTGTTAGAGTACATGTATGTGTTTTGAATTAATTCGGTTAAATTGTATTAGTTTAATGTCATCTTAACAGCCAGGGTCATGTAAGAACATGCCAGGTTTGTTGGTAGAGGAAAGTCGGAGTACCAGGAGAAAAACCACCAAACATCGGTCAGTACCTGACAACTACCCCACATGGGATTCGAACCACATCCAGAGGGTGGAGGTTTTGTGGTAATATGTCGGGACATCTTAAACACTCTTTATATTCTTTACATGGTCACATGAACAGTTTTATTGGGATTGTATAAAGGGAGGTAATTGACTCATTTGTTTAATTTTTTAAGGTATATTTTCGAGTAAAATGTTCAAATATCACTTAAAGAATTGCGAAAACAAAGCTCTAAATGTATCTTTTTTTATGGTTTGAGTGTTTCAGCCAGACCTATATTGTCTATATTTTGACATTTTTTTTATCTACATGAGGAAAAAATGTCTTTTTGATAAACTAGGGGTAGCAGAGACTATTACATAATTATTCGTGATGTACCATACATATATAAGCACATGATATATATTTTTTTTAACTTGATTGATTGCCCGATATCCTTGGAAACTTATATCAGTTGTGTGATTTTGTTATTTTCTCTGTAAAAAAAAACAGTTCAACAATTTCTTGTTCTCTAAAATATATGTAATTGTAAGAGATTGAGTGTCCAGCCAGGCTACGTTACGCTCCAATAAAAAATCTGACAATGTCCTGTTCGGGTACTCCAGCTTTTCTCCGCCTTCTTAACCTGGCACATACAAAATGTTTGCATCATAATTTTTAAAATGGCAAACATACATGTACAGTACTGGAGAGAAAGAAGTTCATTTACTTGATTTTTTTTAAAACTTTGGAGAAAACATCAACAAAGATTATTTGTAAATCTACATGTTACATTCTACAGATATACATGTATTCTGGTACATGTACAATGTACACATGTTATGTTTGCATTTTAATGCATGGCAAACAGTTACTAAGTTAAACACAAAAGCTTCTCAAGCTTCAAGCTTAAAGTAGAGTATACAGACCCCTCCCACCCATGAAATAAAAAAAAACCCACTAAATACACAAAAATTCCATATATTTATGATCAATTAACACAATTAACTACTGAAAAAGAGTTTGCAATTTATTTTTATTTGAATTGCTTTGTTATTCTTTATTTAGCTGTACTATAGCTTCATATCATTTATTACAAATCGTGCTTGAACCACATGTCATTGAAAAGTTTTCATTAGAATTGGTTAAGGGAGGGTAATTTGCTGTTTTGTTAGTTTTCAAAATTACTTAACAGCATAATGCTAAAACGATTAAGAGATAATAGCTATGGAAACAGCTAATTTTTGATAAAATGAGGTTAATGAATTAGCAAATCTATGTGTACATGTATGTACACCTTCTGGGGCTCCAGACAGTCTATATAATGTGCACTATGTACATGTACGTATACTCATCATCATGGCACTCATGTACATACAATGTAAACCCTGTGTGTGTTAGGATGGGGCTTATTTTTCAAAATTGAAATCAACATGTCTCTTGTTATACCATGTTTATAGTGCCACACTAAAATTAATGGTATGATAATATAATATTGTTATTAATATTCATGTAATATTGATTTTAGATGTATGACTTTAAATTATGATAAAACCGCATTCATATTTATTTATCTGAGGCTGGTGGTGGTGGAGGGGAGGGGGGGGGGCAAGTTGCTTCATTTGAAGACCAATGGTCTCACTACATCCATCCTTTTCTGTTCATTCTGTTTTTTACTTACAAACCAAACCTTTTAAAGGGCCACTACCTTTCCGAAACGGCTTTTAATTTTTAAAATAGGAATGTAAAACGAGATCAATAATTTTGTAGAGTCGCAGAAGTTATTAACTATACGTTTACTAGAACACTTATCATCACCTTCAGAACTGTTTAATTAGAATAAATAAAATGTTAATTTTCATAACGCGGGTCGTTTTATGTTTCCCGCCGTCGTCCTAAATGCCGCGTCGGTAGTTGACCATAACTGCGCCAGACGGCAAAACAGCGAAATGAGATTATCCACTGTTATCGTGCATTAGACAGGAAATCTTGCCTTTAATGCAAAAAATACCCCGTTTACTTCAGATTCTGATGCAAAGGTTCCCTTTCATACGCAAGTACCTTATGACCATAGAAAAGAAATTTATTAAATACACAAGTGACTTATGCCTCTATTTCCGAAATATACACACTTTCCAAGGGGTATTTATAAAGGCAAAAAACATATGTCAGTTTATTAAATTATGGTTACCCGACCAACCCTAAATTCTTTACCCTCGACCCTAATTTTTTCCAATTTTCTACGAAAAAAAAAGAGAAAAAAGTCGGGATTTCAATTTCAGGACTCATTATTTTTAGAGCGAAAGACACTTTAAAAAAAATCCCCGATCTACCTTTAACACAATTGCTCCAAGTTTGTAAGTTTATGTGATGGTTGGTGCTCAAAATTTCATGCAATTTGGAGTTATCTCCACCTACTGACAAATTCCATAGAAAAAAAAACAAATACATATTCCTTCACAGACTGACCAATTTAAAGGATTTTTTTAAAATGTATTTATGTACAATTCTCGGCAATTTTTGGTATGGTTTTGAGATGGGTAAGGGGAGGTAATTGGCTTATTTGCTCATTTTCATAGTATATGTAATCAAGCTTAATGTTAAATGATTTGAACAGATAGTTTTTTTTTTTGAAAAGTCAATATATAATAACTTATTGAGTGTCATACAATCCATATCCATGGAAACTATAGTGTTATTTTCTCTATAAAAAACACTATTTAACTTTTCTTGTTCTCTAAAAATGTATGTGTTTGTAAGATGTTGAGTGTCGGCATGAGGCCCAATATTGTCGAGTATTTCCAATTTCTGTTTTCAATAAATATGAGAAAAAAAAACAGTTTCTTTTTTATAAAATGGGGTTATCGGAGACTTTTACATGATTGTTCAATGAAACACAAATTTCAATTTTAAGAATACAAAATTTGTGATGTCATTACATTTCCTAATCTTTCATATCATGTGATTTTTATATCACAATGTCAGTAGTTTTTTTACAGAAAAAAGCAATCAAAATTTTATCTTTCAGGTAAATTTCCAGTAATAATGGGATAAATGACTACCATGGCTAATCAATGGAATGACCTTGACCTTCATTCAACGGTCTCAGGGGTCAAATAGACTAAACTCTTTTAAATTACGTTCAAACTCTAGTATTACATATTATTTCCTATCGTAATGAAATTATGTCTCTTTTGGAGTAACAACAACAGTGACTTTGAGGTAGTTCTGGACTAATAGGATCATATCTCGACTGAAGTGATTGAGTTTTCAAGTTCGTGCTTTACCTATTATAATTCTGGCGCAGCCAAGCCTATTCTTTGAACTACAACGTACAAACCAGATCACTACACAGCACATACCTGTAGGCAGGTTACAGCACATACCAATTAAAATTTCAATTTTCAGAAGAACGGGTTTATTCAAATTTAAAAGTTAACTTTTAATGCATATTCAGAAAACTAAGTAAATATGAAATGGGGGTTTATTTGTCTGAAATACAAATATTGTCATACATTCGAGAAGCTTAATTACTATTCATTTTTATTGACAAACTTGTAATATATTTTATTAGCCCACCATCAACAGATGGTGGGCTATTCAAATCGTTTTTTGTCCGTGGTCCGTCTTCTGTCCGTTAACAATTCTTGTTACAAAATTGTCAACAAAATGGCCGCCAGGCATCCATCTTGGATTTTGATAGTTAAAGTTTGTTACCCCTATTTCTCAGAAAATACGGAAGGGATCTCTCTCAAATTTTTACATGTAGGTTGCCCTAGGGGTCTAGTTGTGCATTATTGCATTTTGGGACCAATCGATCAACAAGATGGCCGACAGGACGCCCATCTTGGATTTTGGACAATTGAAGTTTGTTACCACTATTTGCAGAATAGTATCTGAAGGGATCTGTCTCAAATTTTATATGTAAGTTCCCCTAGGACCTTATTTGTGCTTATTGCCTTTTGGACTGATCAGTCAAAAAGATGGCCGACAGGTAGCCATCTTGCATTTTTGATAATTGAAGTTTGTTACTCAGAAAGTACTCAAAGGATCTTTCTCAAATTTCATATGTAGTAATATGTACAGCTGTACGAAAAGTTTTGAAAAGCAGAGAAAAGATCCCTCTTTTGTTTGTCAGACATCGATCATTCTTTGGTGGGCGCCAAGATCCCTCTGGGATCTCTTGTTCAACAAAAAGTTGTGTTAATGTGTACAAGCTTCTTTCTGAAGATTAGGATCAGTCGTAAAAGAATCGGCTACTTTGCGAAGATGAGGATAAGTCCTAAAAGAATTGAACTACTAGGTTTGAATTGGGGAGTGTAAATTTTATTCCATCTGCATTGAGTTCTTGGCAATTAGTCAATACAGGACCTTATGTTGGGTCTGTAAAATGTTGAAATGGCAAATGGCTACCCAAATTGTGTTCAAAATATAAATGTTCCTTGACGTTTCATTTCAAGGTTCACCATAATCAAATTGGTTCTAAAATATTTTTTTAAATGACTCCTCAATCAATAAATGACAGGCCTGTAGCCTATGGTAGGTAGTTTACGTTTGTAGCATTTCTGAGATGAAGGGGCTATCTCAGCAGTTATATAGTGTTGATCAAATGAATGACCCTGATTTTCATTTCTAGGTCACAGTCACCAATTTTTAACGATCAAGATATATAATATATATATATAGGAATAAAATCGTAAAAAAATTGTAACTTGGGATTATTTATTTCCTAGGCTTAATGAAATCGTTCTCTTAAGCAAGTGTTACATGTATATTCCTTTCGCGATTCTCTTCATTTCATCTGCGATATTCCTTCAGGTGTCGCCCACTAGTATGAATAAAAGCTACAAATAGATCCTTTAATGTGATGATTTATTAACTGATTTTCTATCATTCAGCAGTATCAAAATTGGATTTGCAGCAGGATGGTGGGGATCAAGAGACCTTTCATTCATGGTCTAATTCATTAAATATATCAGGACCTGCACTTCTTCTAATAAATGAGTTTTTTTGGATTGCCTTAACTGTGTGCTTACTTCTTTATTCGTTGAGGTGTTGTATTGTATGCCAATAGTCAGATGACCGTTAAGGCCCATCGGCCTCTTGTTCATAACCTAATGGAATTGGTCCCGTTTAAGGGTAACAACAAGAGTTAGTCTTCCCTTTCTCTTCTCTTCATTTCATCCGCGACACTCCTTCAGGTGTCGCCCAAACTAGTATGAAATGAAGAGACGTAAGGTACGATAACAACTGTTATCGTTCCTTCGGAACGAAATGTTAACACGACTTTTAGCTATCAACCCGCTTATAACCGCGATTTGAGTAATAAGGAAATCCAACGATATATTTTGCTGAAATTTTGAATGTAAGCTAATCACGGCGTGATCTGTCGATTGAAATAATCACCTTAGCTGTGAAAAATTCAAAACGACGAGATATTTTGGTGTAAAACCCCCAAAATCGGCATTTTGACCACTGATTTCTGTTTAATCTGTCCTGAGTAAATAAATTAATAAAGCTGAGAAGCTAGAACTTACATATGAAAGTAATTTCTTACTTTTGGAAATGTTATATTACAACGGCCACAATACAGCCATGAATAATGGTGTATTTCGCAGGTTCTCGGTAAATTTCCACAACATTATAAAATGAGTAAATAATGTATGCACTAATCATCAAATCTATGTTACAAAATGCGCCCAACATGTGCAACAGTGAAATCAATCTATTTGTACTGTCTCGAACGCACAAAATCATGGCGCAGACTAGGCCTATCGCGCCCCTATAAGGAATGTGTATTGTTTGTATCCGGTTGAGTAAAAACGTTGAAGCCGCCTTGATGTTCAAGTTAAATCCGGCATTATCAGGTAAGTAATTGTTCATTTTACTTGTTATAGACATCAATATCATTATCGGTGAATATTAGTATTATCAGATATATTTGATTGTTTTTGTAGGCCTGCAAACATAACGGTAGGTACTGTTTACAGTCTGTTTATGATCACCATCGCGAGTCTTGTCTGACAACAGAACCATGTATGTGTTCTAAATCGTGGCTTAACAGCACGTAAACTGACAATTGTACCGACTTTGAGGCAGATGCCGTTTGAATATATGTATCTCCTAATATATTGTTTGAGCGTATGATTAAATTGCTTGTAGTTAAACCATAAAGTCATGCACATATCGTTTCGGTAGTGCGTAGACTCACACACTGTACGTAGTTTTCGTTACCTGTCATTTCGGTACATGCGGAAGTCTTTTCGGTATCATAAAGTGTACATGGCGAAATGACTTTCAGAAGGTACCAAAATGACTTTAAGTATTCTGAATATTTGATAACTAAAGAAGAAAAAAATGGTAACAATGTACATGAAAATGGACATTTGTATGCAAACCAGAAAAAATGGTAAGAGTGGGTGGGTGAATGTAGTTTGACAATGGTAATAATTACAATGTAGGATGATCAACATTATTTAGATACATTTGTATGCACTGCAGTTTTACATGACACTTTGTGGCGTCGTAATACAGTATGATTATCTCGGTTGACACACATCGAATCCAAGCCTGAATTCGCCACTCTTACATAAAACAGAATTGAAAACTAAACAAAGTAATCCCAATTTTGACCCAGAGCTTAAGCCCTGGCTATTCTCTCAAGGATTCAATAGATCTAGAATTAAATAAACAATGTTCAAGAAAATTTGTAAGATTTTTCCTTGTAAAGGGACGTTGTCGATATCTTCTTGGTGCCCTTGGACTCTGATCTGGTGTCATTTATTGAGGTCAAGGTGCACTTTAAACTAAGCACCATGGATGCCCTTTTTCCCTGCAGGGGCGTAGGAAGCGGGGGGGGGGGGGGGGGGGCAAACATGTCCCTTCTTGCCCCCCCCCCCCATTTTCGCCAAGTGAAATGTTCTAAATTCACATTTGAAAGAAAAAAGGGTCTTCCTACACAAAATGAAATATTGAGATCTTCCTAAAAATTTTTCTAAGCACCTTTGCCCCCCCCCCTAAATGTCCATGGTGTGTTATATTTAAATCAATTAATTAATTAAAATCATCGCTTCTTAAAAAATTTGACAGTCAAGATGTTTTCAATAATTCTTATTAGGGGGAGTTAAATCAAGTGCCCATTATTAATTTGTACGGTTTGATAACATGTTTCCAAGATACAATGTAATGTTAAATATAGCCTTTGATATAGTATTTTGGTGACTGCGGGGGGGGTGGATTTAAAATTTCATGAAAATTTGAGGACCTTTGCCCCCCCCCCCACTACGTTTCATCTTCCTACGCCACTGTCCTGTCAGAATCACTGAAGTTTTGACTATGTTTTGATTAATACTAGTTATGTGATAAATAGAATCTTACACTCATGGCTACATCATTTGAAATTTATTAAACTTAAATTTATAAAATTTGAAATACCACGAGCCTTTAAGGATATTTTGACATTTTATTTCCAAAATAACAACAGTTTTCTGGGTTTTTTTTTAAATATCATACAGTATCTAGGTATAAGGAGACCTAGTTATAACACTCACTATACAGTAGTGAATGTCAAACTTGTAACAGCCTCATCAGCTTGAGAAAGGTTTTCAAAATGTTTCTAAAATCAAAAAAAAACAATTTAAAAAAAAAATTGATACATTGAAAGCCATTTCGGTTAAGGTATAGACTTTTAAATATATGATTTGCTTGCTGTTGACATTTTTTTCGTCTGTGATGAATAACACTTGGAAACGGTAACTATTTTAAATACTAGTACCTATATATATATATATGTAGGTAATCTTTCCTCAATATAAAAAATTAAATATGATTAATAAAACAAAAGACTGAAGTATGAAAGACGTACAAATGTACCAATTAAGTAATTCATTTCTGCGTATGAATAAAAGCTACAAATATATCCTTTAATGTGATGATTTATTTAACTGATTTTCATATCATTCAGCAGTATCAAGGATTTAAAATAATTTAATTACCTGGTACCATATGTGTTCCAATTAGGATGTACAATTCGGATATAGAATAGAGTTCTCTTTTTTATTTAGTTTAACGTCCTATTAACAGCCATGCAGGGTCATTTAAGGACGTGCCAGGTTTGATGGTGGAGGAAAGCCGGAGAACCCGGAGAAAAATCACCGACCAGCTGTCAGTACCTGGCAAATTCTCCACATAGGATTCGAACTTGTGACCCAGAGGTGGACGGCTTGGGGTAATATGTTGGGACAACTTTACCACTTGGTCACTGTGGCCCCACAAATAGAGTTCTCATAAAAGGTCACATAAATGTTATGATAATTAGAAAGATTGGCACCTAATATAACTCATTACCCTAATTGCCCAACATGAAATTCGAATTAGCATTATACATTTCCAAGGCATTTCTTGATTAAAGCACTATACTGTTAAATATCTTATGCAAGTACATGTGTGATCAGATGCATGTATACCATCAAACAACTGACTTACTTGTAAAAGGGTACGTGGGTTTTAAATTAAAAACTTTATATTCTTTAAATGTTCATATGAACAGTTTTCATTGGGATTGGATAAAGGGAGGTAATTGGCTTATTATTTTTTAAGGTATATTTTCTAGCAAAATGCTCAATATCATTAAAAGAATTGCAAAAATCAGAGAAATGTATGCATAATTACATGATATTTTTCAAATCTTTGATGCCGTGTCATTATGAAACGATATAATCCATATTAAATGAATTCTGGTTATTTTTTTTTTTTTTATTTATTTTTTTTAATTTTTCAAGACATTTTATAGTACATTACATAATTACAGGCATATACACATTCACTCCGACATACCATATACATTATACATGTATGTATAGTAAATGCAATCATATGAAGTACATACATACATTTATACATCTATTACATAGATTTATACATTTTCTGGTTATTTTAACTTGATTATAGCAGTAGTTTTATTTTGGCTTTTTTTTCTCTGTAAAAAAACTGTTTAACATTTCTTGTTCTCTAAAATGTATGTATTTGTAAGAGATTGAGTGCCAGCCAGGCGATATTGTCTATTATTACCATTTTTTTTTACTTTTTTTTTTCGATAAAATGGGGGTAGCTAGCAGAGACTTTTGCATGATTATTCATGAAAATGCATATTCCAGGCAGCAATAGCAATTATGATGAACTCCTTGCTTAATTGTATGTCATAGGGACAATTATAAAATGCCACATTCAAGTTTTAAGTCTCCCTTTATTTTAAGAAAATAGCAGAGTAATAGCCTAATCCTTCTCCATACGCCAGGGTTACTATCACTCAGGGGTTGGTTTGAAGTTGGGTGTCACTTTCTCTGTAATCTTGAAAGGAAGTCTATGCAGGACTCAGTTTTGAGGTCACCTGAGATGAAGTCTCCAGTGACCTAATCTAATTTTGCAGAGACCTTTCAAGGCCAAAGGTCAATCAAAATTGTGAATTATATGGTCCCCTAGGAACCTGAGGGTTGGGGCCAAAAGGGGTCAATTAGGCTAAAACTTCAACAATCTTCTTCTAAAATTCAAGAAATAGTGGAATCAAATACTCTTCATAGATGGAATCACGTGGGGAAGGGGTCAAGTTTACTATAGTTTATTTAGGTAAAAACACATTTTTGAGCATTATTTGGTCATTTGTAATAGAAAATGAATCAGAATTATCAGTATGAAATGGTCAATGAATCATATTAACATATTTCCCATAACTGACCCCCAGGGGCCTGAGGGGTGGGGCTAAAATGGGTCAAATAGGATAGGCTTAAAC
Organism: Argopecten irradians; assembly: GCF_041381155.1. Lineage (NCBI taxonomy): Eukaryota > Metazoa > Mollusca > Bivalvia > Pectinida > Pectinidae > Argopecten > Argopecten irradians. The sequence continues at coordinate 11,966 of NW_027187994.1, read as the reverse complement.
TTCAAAAACCTTCATCTAAAATTGTGGAAATGGTAGAATCAAATACTCTTCATAGATGGAAAGGTCTTAAGGTCCTTTACAATAATTATTGAATTATATATGAGCCTTGGGGAGGGAGAGGGGTCAAGTTTACTGTAGTTTTTATAGGGAAAACACATTTTTGAACATTATTTGGTCATTTGTAATAGAAAATGAGTCAAATGTTGTCAGAATTATCAGTATGATATGGCCATTGAATCCTATTAACAAATTTTCCATGACTGACCCCCCCAGGGGCCTGAGGATTGGGTCCAAAAGGGGTTTCTTTTAATTCAGAAATGCTTTTTAAAGATTTGAACCAACTTTGCAATGTTCTTTCTGTATCAGCACTCAGGTGACCATCAAGGCCTCTTGGGCCTCTTGTTTTCTCCTGAACTGCATCCATTTTACTAAGAGATATTTTTCCATGGGTGGATATTACGTCAGTGATAGTAACCCCTGGAGTATTGAGGATGTAGCCAAAAATGATTTCTGCAAGCCTGTGATTGGTCAGTTTTTTTCTTCTGAAGTGGCTCACCAAGTTACTATGAGATATTCCAAGAGTGGATATTACGGTGATAGTTACCCATGGAGTTAGTATTGAGGATGTAGCTTAAAAGGATTTTTTTTCATTTTTTAATTACATTCCTTTATTGGTGTTTTTATAGACAATCAATTATATTATATCTTTCAGGTTAACTGCCAGTATATATTATACAATGAACTACCAAGTTTGTTTAAATAAATAACCCTTGACCTTTATTCAAGGTCACAGGGGTCAAATAGACTAAAATCTTTAAATGACTTCATGTGAATAAATAAGTAGCCTAGAGACCTGATATTGGGCCTGTGACATGCAGAGATGAATGGCTACCAACTTTGTTCAAATGAAGGGCAATGACCTTCATTTAAGGTCACAGGGGTCAAATAGGGTAAAATCTTTAAATGACCTCTTGTGAATAACTAAGAGGCCTAGAGATCTGATATTGGGGTCTGTGGCATGCTAGAATAAATGGCTACCAAATTTGTTCAAACAGATGACCTTGGCTTTCATTCAAGGTCACAGGGGTCAAATAGGCTAAAATCTTTTAAACGACTTCATGTGAATAAATAAGTAGGCCTATAGACCTGATATTGGCGCCTGTGACACGCACAGATGAATGGCTACCAAATTTGTTCAAATGAAGGACAATGACCTTCATTCAAGTTGATCACAGGGAGTGAAATAGGGTAAAATCTTTAAATGACCTCTTATGAATAACCAAGAGGCCTAGAGATCTGATATTGGGTCTGTCGCATGCTAGAATGAATGGCTACCAAGTTTGTTCAAATGAAGGACCTTGACCTTCACTCAAGGTCACAGGGGTCAAAAATGCTAAAATCTTTTAAACCAAAAGTTCCAGGGTACTCATATAGGGTCTGCGGCATGCTTGGATGAAGGGCTATAAAGTTTTGTTCAAATAAATTATCTTGACCTTCATCAGGTCAAATAGGCCTAAAAAAATTTTAAAAAAAAAAAACGACTTCGTGTGGCATAACTTAAAGGCCTATAGAGACCTGATATTGAGCCTGTTTTTTTTTTTTTTTTTTTTTTTTTTTTTTTTTTTTTCCCTTTTTTTTTTTTTTTTTTTTTTTTTCTTTTTTTCATGTATATATATTTTTTTTTTTTTTCTGAAAAATCATTGAATAACCTTGAGACTGGAATGGGATTTGCAGCATGGTGGGGATTCAAGGGACCTTCATTCATGGTCTAATTCATTAAAACTATATCAGGACCTGCACTTCTTCTAATAAATGAGTTTTTTTGGATTGCCTTATAACTTTGTGCCACTTCTTTATTCTTTGAGGGTGTTGTATTTGCGCCAATAGTCAGATGACCGTTAAGGCCCATCGGCCCTCTCGTCATAACCCTAATGGAGATTGGTCCCGTTTAAGGGTAACAACAAGATTTATCTTCCCTTTCTCTTCTCTTCATTTCATCCGCGACACTCCTTCAGGTGTCGCCCAACTAGTAATCTATGTTTTATATATGTATTATATGTTTTTTAGGTGATACTGCTGCTATAGCATGAACGTTTGGCACACTCAAACTAGTTTCCCTTAATTTGGATATAATTGTATCATAATAATAACTCTTTTACAATTTTGAAATTAGTATGTCCTCATAATTCCAATGTCTCATAAAGGAAAAACATTTTATTGGGAATTGTCTTAATCATGTTTCAGTTTACATGTGTGTATGAAACATTGCGTATAACCTTGTGGGGGGTAAACCATGACAATACACGACCGTTAACATGACTGCAAGTTTTAAAAGTTTAAGGAACGTATGTTTGTGTAGTAAAAGATCTATGTTCAATAATAACATAGTTATGAAACTAAATGTAATACTATCCCTTGATCACTAATAAAATTATCACTCAGGGAGCTGCCATTAAATCTAAGAATTAAATGAAGTATTTTTTTTCACTTTGGTTTAGTAGGTGGTACGTTTTCTTCCCGCCAAAATTAGTTATAAAAAGTATAAGAAAGTGCTGGAAGTTTGTTTGTTTGTTTCTATTAGTTTTATTTGACAGTACTGTGTAATTTCTGTTGAGATCATTACTCGATGACCACTAGTACACATCAAAGCCCAAAATAAAACAGGGTATTCGAAAAATAAGTGTATTTAGTATTTAATTGAAAATATAAAAACTAACATTTAAGATCTTTAAGTGGTATTCCTAGCACCAACTTGGTAAACGTATACATATATGGATACGTACACTTTTCTGATCACTATCATAATATTGAAAACGATGGTAGTTACAAATACTTGACACTGAATGAGAAATATACAACATACACCGAATATATATCAACAAATTTAGGTCAAAATATATAGGAAACTTTATATCAACTTTTTCTTATCTGGAGTCAAATACTAAAAATGAATCAATGTTATACTTATTTACATATATGATATATTTAAATTTGAATTAAGAATACGTCTTCCATACCTAAAATATGTTACCGTAATTGTCATACCCAAAAATGAAGAAAAGCTTTTAATTTGTTATTCACCACCACGAGTTGCCAACAATTTAAGAATACAATCACTTAAAATGCATCCGTTTTAATTTTAGTACTATAATAAGAAAAGAGAATAATTATCGGCAGTACTGCCATAAACATTCACTGCCTAAATGATTAGGTTTACATCCAAAGTGCAGTGAAATGAGTATACATAATCAGACCATGAGACCCAAGGTCTGTTCTATAGTTTTCATTTTACATTTCTACTGTGTTATTAGCAACGGTAAATTGATTTCTACAGGTATATTTCCATCTAAACAGACATAAGGTATAAACGCAATAACTTTACAGTGAATACACTTTGTGTTGTAACTAATGTTTATAAGGTATCATACATGTTTGTCTGTCCATTTAAATGATTTTCAAACTTTAATTCATCAATATAACCTGATGTCTGTAAAACATTAATAGATCATTAAAGAGAAAATGGTATGTCAATTTGTCCCCCAGTTATAATACATACAACTCAAAGCTACATGTATTCGCACCAGGTGTCGTAAATAGTATTCTGGTAATACACAAATGTAGTATAATGTCACAGTCGTACCTTCATGCATATAGATATAATTCCCATCTTGAAAATAAAATTGATTAAATTAATTAAAGTGTATTAAAATGGAAAAATAGTATTAATAACATTATGATAAATAAAACTGCGTTTTGTAATTTTTTTACTACGTGTAAATGTGTCAATTGCCCAAAAAATAAGAGAAAATCTGTAAAAATACTAGAATGGCAAGTGCATTGTTCTGCTTTTGAATTGTTATATATTACAACAATATTGTCATATATAAAAATCATCCTCTGTAGTAGTATTAATCTCTCCATGGATTCAATCTTCATCCACTGTCAGTGTTATCTCGTTAACGTCGTACATCGTATAACTCGCCGTTAGTGTTTTGTATATTTCGATTTAAAACATGGCTATGATGTCATCTTTTGTTGTCCCCAGTACTTTATTTAGACTATTGTTCAAGTACTTGTTCTGTCTGTAGATTAGTACACCTTTCACTGTACATTAGTTTACCTGTAGCTGTAGATTAGTTTCAACTAATCTACAGTTCCAGGTAAACTAATGTACAATGAAAGGTAGAGAGTGACACAACATGCAGCATTGTAAAATTGGACAGATAAATAACAAATAAATGTAATCAAATTCAACATAAATGTAATAGAAAACTTCAATAGTACATATTATTACATATTTTCTGTTTTATATATTGATTCATGGACATCGGCATAAATCCAATCGCATCAACCACAACGCATAAATTACTACTCCTTGTGTTGAAAAATCAAGACTCTTTAGTATTTCGACAGCACAGGCATTCCTACAATGATGTTTTAATTTTAGATAGGTATATGTACTTTCTTTCTTTGAAAATTGAATGAATGCTTCCGGTATATTTCCCAATAATTTCACTGTTAATTGCTTGATTTCTTGAATATACATACACGTAACACATCAATCCACGTTTCCCAAATTGAATAATTTCGGTATAACTCCTTATCCAAGAATCACACAAAGCCTACTGAACAAATTTGAAATTTTAAGCTTTCTTTCATCACTTTGCCGTGTTCACTGAATTTCAATGTAGTTTCCATTAGAATCCACTAAATCTTGATATTATGTTTTAAGACCAATCATATTCTTCATTTCATAATGTAGAGCGGTATATTCAAAATTAATACGTTTCCATGGTAATCCTCCATATCTTGTTGATATCCGACAAGTTATATCCAAGTGAATGGTCTGCCTCTGACATAAAGAGCAGTTAAATTAACATATCACAAAAATAAACTCTGTTATGGGAAATTTGATAATCATTTTAAATAGTTTGACTATCTGATCTGTACTGTCTGCCATGTTGCCTCTTGTACTGCTCCACTCAGAATGAAGAGAACTCAAACTCACAAAAAATTCTCTGGTAATAACATTGGTACGGAATTTCATGAAAAATTCATGCAATGCATGCACGACCAGAGTAGACATATATTACTATAATTACTGTGCTGACATGTTCAGTGTCAAAGATGGTTGAAGGCCTTACCTGTAGCTGTAGATTAGTTACACAATAGCCATAGTTAGCATTGTACATCAGAGTGCCATGTTTTAAGTAAGAGAAACACCTCAAACTGTAGATTAATCAAGATAATGAACAATGCTCGGCCCTTCGGGCCTCGCATTGTCCATTATCTTGACTAATCTACAGTTTTCGGTGTTTCTCCTATACTTAATGTTCCTTTTGAAGGAACTACGCGATTTATGTCATACTAGTCGGATGTTTCAAAAAACAAAAACCTAAGAGCTATTTCCAGAATACTGGAAGGTAAACATTTATGAGCATAATAATTTATACTAAAGAGACGGTTACCATAATTGATATAAAAACGCTTCACAAATCTATCACAACATTGTGGATTGAACAGTGTCTAGTACATCAATGGCATCTAAGTGAATTCCCCCAAAATTAAGTTTGTACGGTAGACGATTACGTAGGATACCTCAGACACTCTTTTGATTTATGTTTTAATTGAAAACCACATTCTACTATGAATACCAAAGAAAAGATTCGAACATTTTGAAAATGAAAACTTAGGAATTATTTTAGAACAATATCTCGTTTGATAGTATATTAACAAGGTCAGACACGTTCCTAATCTGATACTGAATTGATTTGTGAAACGTTTTCTAAGAATTATGCAGATGATTTGAACTCACTTTTGTTTTTTTTCTTAACGATTTCATGCTGATTAAAATACATTGAATATAAAGGATTTTATACTTGAGTATAGTCCTATTCATTCTGGCTTTTAATGGTACATACTTTACATTAAAGAAAGTTTCAAATAAATATATTGATAAAAACATTATATTAACATAATTATGCTGAATTCGATGAACATAATCGACCTTCCGTAATGTTAGGTGACAATAAAAACAATGTACGTAATACAACATAAGAAAACACTCTCTTGTTTTTTTTTCCTGGTATTCATCGAGCAACCAGGAGTATTCTCTGTATATATCACGAAAGGGTTGTATTTTTTTCAAATATATTAGTCTTATGCATGTTTGATCGACAAGACAAATATACTTAATACAGTTTTAGACTGGTTAAAACAGTAAACAAAAAATCATAATGTAATCAATAAAATAATCCTGTAATTCCACAAAATATCATAGAAAAAGAATAACAGAAAAAAGCTAACCAACCAAACAAAACAAAGTTAGCTGATAGAGTAGATAATGCCATGAATCCGTAACCCACTCCCACTCTTAATAATCCACATGCGTTTAATGATACGTTTAACGACATCTTTGATGGTTAAACAATACGTGCATGATCATTGTTATAACAGAAGAAATAATAATGGGTAATATACTGTATCAGTAAGCTAAATATTCCCCAAAATGGCACAACAATTACATCTTAGAAAAGTAAGTGAAAACGGAATTATAAAAAAAATGGATGATTGATCTCTGTCAAAATCAGTTCTCGAAGATCATTTAATACACACCGCAGCCAAAAAAATATGTTGAAATACTAGAAAGAGAGATGCTTTTGATAATAAATTGATTATAAATTGAAAGTCAATATAATGAAAACTAAAAAGTTAAAAGGATCAATAAAAACTGATCAATTTAAAATACATAATTATTTTTGTCGATACCATTACTCGATGACCATTGAATACACACCGTAGCTCAATTTATATGGATAACGGTTCCCCCAGTTATAGCACATATTATCTAAAGTTACATGTATCCGCACCAGGTATCGTAAATAGTCTTCTGGAAATCGTATAATGATGCAGTCATATTTCGAGATGATATCATACCTTCGTGCACGAAGATAATTATTTGAACATACATTTCAATTTAAAGTACCATTGATTCATGTCGAAATAGTTTTATATTGTGATATATATTATAAGATAACTAAACAACCAGGTACGTATAATAGTATTTCCTGGATTTATATTTCATTCACGCACTGTTTCATCTCGTTAACGTCGTATACCCTCCCTTAAGTAGTTTGTATATTTCGTTTTCGTGTTTCATTCGAAAGAACTACGTGGCCTATGTCATACTGCTCGGACATTCCATAAACGGAAATCTAAGAATTATTTCCAGAACACTAGCTTATCTTTGGTAGTAACAAGCCACGTATACAATTGAAAACAAAATATCAACATAATATGCTGAGATTATAAGTCATTTGTTATAATTGACAAAAGACACATCTGCGTATTGCAACATTATAAAAATGGACACTAGAACAACTGGTGGTATCTTAGTGAATCCTTTCAAATTTTAGTTGATACATGTAGACGATTACGTAGGATCCCTAAAACATTCGATTGAATAGTGTTTAATTTATCTGAATATCGAATCCTACTTAGAAAAGTCACATTGGTTGTAAAGAGTGTTGTGTTGTTGTAAATGTAATGTATTACTATTGACTACAATTTGTTTTCACCTATAAACATCGTATAACTCGTCACCAATGTTTCATACATTCCATTTAAAACTGAGACAAATGCGTGAAAATATGACAATATCTCATGATGTTGGATGCATTTCGTTAAGGTAAGATCTTGAATGAAGGATTAGGATAAAACAAAAACGATCTATCACTATCATAAATGCATCTTTTGTGCCATAATCAATGATGTTTACTGAACATATTATGACTATAGTGTACGTGTTTGTTACACACAGAATTCCGGTTTGGTATAGTCATTAGTGTACGGTATCGTATAACAACTTGGTTAAATTTTAATCACAAACAGGGAGCCGCAAAGCGTGGCATAATCCCCCGCGCTCCACAGTTGGTATATGTGAAAACCCAAATATCAAGCTCAAATTGAGAGTTATTAAGAGGCCGTGCCAATTAGCATCAAGCTTTAGGTGGAAAAAGAAAAAAAATAGAAATTCAAAATATATACTTTAAAGTAACCCCCTTTGGCTAAAAAACAGATTCTATAAAGAATTAAGTTGTTTTGGAAGGCCATTTTTACTGATTGGCATAGATTTATAAAAATGAAATCTGTATGAGAAACAATATATTTTCATAATATGAAGTATATTTGATTAAAATAAATTATCAACAAACAATCCAAAATTATAGGATGATTGCTATGGTAACAGGAAATAGCCGCATCCCTGACATTCCAAAATTGACGAAAAATGTGTACTTTTTGTTGAAAAATTATGGAAAATCCGTACATTTGCCATGCAATTTATATTACTGAGGATCATCAATGGATGTTTAAGTAATGAAAGAAAAAAATGTGTAGAAAAATCAATTTGTTTCCTTATTGGATGACTGAAATTAGGTCATTTTTACACATTTTTACTAGAAAAATAGGGTCATTTCTGTTTGTTATTCTTTCAATATCGTATTTTTTCATTCAAAAAATAAATATCACTGCTGTAAGCTTTTTGAGTATGCTTAAAATTAATTAACTATATAAAAAAGTGAAATTTTAGGACCATTTGTCATTGGAAATGTTCCTAGCAACATTATTTTTTCCTTAGCAACAGCTTATTATTGCTTATATTTCTACTGTCTCCTCTTTCAAATAGAAATCATTTTATTGTCACTATAATATCTGAACTGTGACATTACTTGACACAAAAAATACAATTAATTCCTTTCACCAAACCATAGAATATATATGTAAATGAAGTTGAGGGAAATGGCAGATATAGAGACAAAAACTGCATCAATAGAAATTCTTTTGTCAACTTTTATTCAGCTTATATAAATAAAAAAGTCATCACACTATAAACATATGCCCTCATCAGTTCATCACACTGAAAACTTGTGCCCTCATCAGCCGTCACACAATAAACGTATGCCCTCATCTGTCATCACACTGTAAACTGATGCCCTCATCAATCATCACACTATAAAATTATGCCCTCATCAATCATTACCTTGTAAACATATGCCCTTATCAGTCATCACACTGTAAACTTATGTCCTTATCAGTCATCACACTGTGAACGTATGCCCTTATCAGTCATCACATTGTAAACTTATGCCCTCACCAGTCATCACACTGTAAACCTATGCCCTCATCAGTCATCACACTGTAAACTTATGCACTCATCAATCATCACTCTAATTTCTCTGAATTAATAAGCATCATCTTTGGTCATTTGATATCGTACACTTCAAGAGTCTGCATAGTGGTTAAGATGTCCCGACATCTTACCACAAGCCCTCTACCTCTTGGAATGGATGCGGGTTCGAATCCCATGTGGGGCAGTTGCCAGGTACTGACTGCTGGTTGGTGTTTTTTTCTCCGGTTAGGCTGGCTTTCCTCCACCAACAAACCTTGCACATCCTTACACGACTCTTGCTATCCAATGGACGGTAAACTAATATTAAGAGTATCCAGCTTCATATCAATTGCTTGGTGAAAGTACGAGTGATAAAATGTCTGCTAGACAGAACTCCATGTTATCATTTTAAGTATAGAACAAGCGCCTTCAATGGTATGTACAATTACTATGGGTCTCGCACTGGTATCTTGTGGAAACTATCTTAACTTCATACACCTTGACAATTGGTCCATCGGCAATACCTGATCAACTGAGTCTTTTAATGCAGATGTCATTCTAGAATTAAAATGAAAAAAAAAAAATAATAAAATTTACTACTAATTGATTTCTAAAACATAATGTATGTTTGCAAAATTAAATGATACAGATAATTGTGCCATAGGCAGCACAAGTTTCAGAGTCAACATCTTAACAAATTAAGCTTCATAGAATCAGAATTAGAGACAGAAAAGTTTGTACGGATGGTCAGAGGGACACTACATTAAAAACACACACACACATATATGTACACATTTGTGTATGTTTTATGGTGGAACAATTAAATGATATGAATTGCAGTAAAACATCCCGATGATTCGATTTATCCGTGTTTTACTGTTAAAGAAAAAATGACACTTAAGTTATACAGACTGTACCGACTGTTTCCAGGTTGGTGTTTTACACAAATATTGGTTTAAGCACTGGGGTGTCAGTCTTTTGTATCGTTATCTTAGATATTCAAAATGTCACAATATGAAATATTCTTATTTAGAGAGCAAACAGTAACCTATATTGTTAGTATTAGAGTACTTGAAATCATTTCTGTTTTATCTGACTATACATAAAATAATTTTATATACCGGTATGTAAATGTTTCTACATAATACATGATATAGTGCATTTATATAGAGTCTACATAAGAAATAATTTCTGTACCACTAAAAAATTACAATAATAAATAGCTGTACAGCACTAAAATGACATACAGAAACTGAGAAGCAGAAAAAGAATATCCAACAATCATTCATTCAAGATTTAATAAGTTACTTACAGTTACAAAATATTGCCTGTTTTCATGTATATTTATAATAACTTTTACACCTAGATTATTCTAGATAATATGAAATAGTCAGTTTCTTCAAAATTGTTATCAATTTATCTTTACCATGTGGTTATGATCAGTGATGGATCCATAAGGGTTGAAAAAGTTTTGACAATCATGCGACCGCCCCCTCCACCCACACCCACCCCTACCCCCACCGGACTTGTCTTTGATTCTGGCACTGGTTAATGTACTCAATCAAACTATATATAGCTATAAGGTTATGTTATGACAATAAGTATTTCAATCAAGTACAACATACAACTGTTAGGCCTACTAACAAGAATGGCACCGTCAATAGAATAGAAAATATGAAGTGATTTCTGTTGGAATTCATTCAATTTCTGCCTCATTAAAACATTTGTATAATAAAAAAACTTACCAAAAGTAAATCCTGTCACTTCTTCTCCATTCCTATACACATATTAAGGCCAAAAACATAGTTAACAGCAGGCTTGAAAACATGCTGTTCTGTAAATAGATCGCCTTTTGTTGTTTCATGAATGGAGAGTTCCGGGCAAGGGAGGTAATTATATACTCAATCACTGGCAAGGGAGATAATTCCAAATGCTAAATTATGCCAAATTTCAGGAAATTCACAGGAAAAGTATATGATTTATTATTTCAATTTTATGGATGTATGGATTTTGAGAAATTTTTCATAACTTTTAGCAACATTTCAAACATATTTTAACCAACATTTTGGGGGTTTCCGGCCCTCTTGGATCTAAAGAAAATTATGAAAACATATTTTTGTTATTTTTCCACATGCCTATAAGAATTTAATCAATCTAAAATGTCGTGCATTATGAAACATCTCATAAATATGAAGATATTTCGTTATTTTTAGATTAATGCATTTTTTCACATACATAATTGTATATATACCCCGGTTGCCATGGATACACAGAATATTTTTTTTCATATCAACCAACTTTTTTATGATTAGTTCTTTATATGTAACAAATAAACAAACACAATCATCAACTTCTGTCATTTTCAACACTTTCCACTAAATATAGTCTACGAAGCTCGATGCTTATTGCACGGTCTCTTAATTCACATGTATAACTTTTAGTTCGGCACTTTTTTATAGGGATACTTACAATACGCGGATATACGTATACGCATACGGATACGGGACGTATTTGACTTTACTTTGTATTTCGAAATTAAATCAACTACAAGATATCAACCCGGGTCAAGAAAGAACTTCATATTTTACGTACATGCGTGAATAAAAGTGCACGCGTGAAAAAAAAGTATCAAATGTTTTAACACGTCATTTTTGATCGATCAACAGGCCTTTGGCTCTATAATTATACAGACATTTTTATATATTTGTAACACGGTGTCGAAAATCAGCCTCGACAGATGTAGGAAGTAAGGGGATTTTATAGAATGTATGGTTAAACATTACGTATATGATCGATC
>NW_027187993.1:0-52351 GCF_041381155.1 Argopecten irradians | reverse complement strand
ATTGGTATTTCACAGTCTTACATTTTAATGTAATCTTAATGAAATATTATTTGTGCAATTTTTCACTTGTCATGTATATTGTCATATTTTGTGTTTTAATTCGATTTATATTAAAACTAAAGCGCCATGTTTGCGTTCGTGTTAAATGTGTATACATTTATGCTCGTATATTGGATAATAGTGGCATGCATTGTTTACTTGTTGTTTGTGTCCTGTGTGACATGTTAGTTAGTAGATATTTTAGTTGTTAGTTGCTGATTAATAATGAAATGACAATTATTGTCACCAGTCGGTCAGTCCGATGTGGTGCCAATATGTCTGACTTGCGCGTTTCAATTGAAAACCAATCGGAAACGGACAAAGGGCATTTCAATCAATACTACAAATTCGTAGAAAGACTTTTTTACCTATAGCATTTTCATCAACTATAGAGCATCACGAGTGATTGCATCATTCTACATCAGAAGATTTCTCGTCATTGTCTTAGTGGTTGAAGAAACGTTATATTTCCTGGAATCCTATTTCCTGTTATCACCAGAATCTCATATTCACCAGCTATTTAGCATCAACATTGACATCATCATTCTCATCATTCTTCACAAGACGGTTTACTGTCATTGCCTGTACAAGATTCATTTTGTGAATACACGAGGATGTCCAGGTATGTTATATAATTATATACCAAAAATATCCTTTTAGTCTCCAACGAATGTCAATCAAACGGTCAGAAATTGTACCCCTGGTAGCTACAATAGGGCTTTATAGAATATTTGATAAAATGTACAATATGCAAGCAAGTCCAAGCTCATTTGAAAGCGCGCTTATTTAGTCAGACTTATTATATCAATTATTGTTTTTTTAAATTGAAATTGAAATTGGTATCCTCAAATCAATGCTATTTATTAGGGTCTGCGCTTTCTTTCAGAATATTTTTTTTATTTTATATAAAAATTTTCTTCTGTAATAATATATCAATATAATATAGAAAATTTCGTCGGTTTTGTCATTGTTCTTGTATCTTTCCACTCAATTTGAACTATATGATTTTTGTATTATGCATGTATATATGTATTTGAAACATGTATTCTTTGAAATTTTATATTACGGTAACTACTTGTCCTATTACTTATAGTATATGATTTTAGTTATCCATTTACATGTACCATGAATTTTGGAAAATGCACGCACATCTTACGGACAGAATGCGTATTTTATATGTAAACGGCGTATTTTATATGTAAACGGAACTAAAAAAATCAGTCTGATGCTGATAATATTAAAATTATTAAATACATGAAAAAACCCAAAGATATTTGTAAAATTCATTGAATTACAGCGTCTTGAATAAAAATAATTTTGATTGTATACAATATAGGTAACACCGCCCGGTCTATTTCAGGAGTTAGTAAATTGTAGTTTACGGAGAAAATGTGTAATTTAAATGTAAAAGAAAATAAATCTGGAAAAAAAAACTCTGTGAAATTGATTAAATTAATTAAATTGTAATTGTTATTTGCATACCGCCCGGTCACGTGTTATTTCCGTGCAACTGATATATATGAGCTAGTAAATGTCATTTTTCGGACAGAGAGTGTATTACCTATGTAAAGGAAGTGAAAATCGAGACAATTGTTCAGATATTAGTAAAACTATTGATTTATAAATGTCTTAATTTTCGATCTAATTATAATTGTTATTTGGCTACCGCCCGGTCATGTGTTATTTCCGTGCAACATGATATATATGAGCTAGTAACTGTCAATTCTCGGACAGAGAGTGTACTACCTTTGTAAAGGAAGTTAAAACCGAGACAATTGTTCAGATATTAGTAAAACTATCGAATTGAAGTGTCTTAAATATCGATCTAATTATATTTGTTATTTGGCTGCCGTCCAAATACAGTAGCGATAAATTATAATATCTGTAATATTTCCCGTTTTTATTTCGGGAGTCAGTAAAATCGTAGTTTACGACAGACAGAATGTGTAATTTTAAATGTAAAACAATCTAAACCTAAAAAACCTTCTGAAATTGATGAAAATTAATTGAATTATATAATTGTTATTTGGCTACCGCCCGGTCATATGTTATTTCCGTGCAACTGATATATATGATCTTGTAAATGTCAATTCTCGGACAGAGAGTGTACTACCTATGTAAAGGAAGTTAAAACCGAAATAATTGTTCAGATATTAAAAAAACTATTGAATTATAAATGTCTTAATTTTCAATCTAATTATAATTGTAATTTGGCTGCCGTCCAAATACAGTAGCGATAAATTATATAATATAGGTAATATTTCCCGTTTTATTTCGGGAGTCAGTAAATCGTAGTTTACGGAGAGAATTTTGTAATTTCAATTTAAAAGAAACTAAAGCTGGAAAAAACCTGTCTGAAATTGAAGAAATTAATTGAGTTATAATTGTTATTTGCCTACCGCCCGGTCATGTGTTATTTCCGTGCAACTGATATATATGAGCTAGTAGATGTCAATTCTCGGACAGAGAGTGTACTACCTATGTAAAGGAAGTGATAATCGAGACAATTGTTCAGATATTAGTAAAAATATTGATTTATAAATGTCTTAATTTTCGATCTAATTATATTTGTTATTTGGCTGCCGTCCAAATACAGTAGCGATAAATTATATGATATAGGTAATATTTCCCGTTTTATTTCGGGAGTCAGTAAATCGTAGTTTACGGACAGAATGTGTAATTTAAATGTAAAACAATCTAAACTTGAAAGAACCTTTCTGAAATTGATGAAATTAATTGAATTATAATTGTTATTTGGCTACCGCCCGGTCATGTGTTATTTCCGTGCAACTGATATATATGAGCTAGTAAATGTCAATTCTCGGACAGAGAGTGTACTACCTATGTAAAGGAAGTGAAAATCGAGACAATTGTTCAGATATTAGTAAAACTATTGATTTATAAATGTCTTAATTTTCGATCTAATTATAATTGTTATTTGGCTGCCGTCCAAATACAGTAGCGATAAATTATATAATATAGGTAATATTTCCCGTTTTATTTCAGGAGTTAGTAAATCGTAGTTTACGGAGAGAATTTTGTAATTTCAATTTAAAAGAAACTAAAGCTGGAAAAAACCTGTCTGAAATTGAAGAAATTAATTGAATTATAATTGTTATTTGGCTACCGCCCGGTCATGTGTTATTTCCGTGCAACTGATATATATGAGCTAGTAAATGTCAATTCTCGGACAGAGAGTGTACTACCTATGTAAAGGAAGTTAAAACCGAGACAATTGTTCAGATATTAGTAAAAATATTGATTTATAAATGTCTTAATTTTCGATCTAATTATAATTGTTATTTGGCTGCCGTCCAAATTTACAGTAGCGATAAATTGATGCAATGATATAGAGCTAGTAAATTTCCCGTTTTATTTCTCGGACAGAGATCGTGTACTACGTATGTAAAGGAAGTTTAAAACAAAATCAATGTTCAGATATTAGTAAAACTATTGATTTTTAAACGTCCGAAATTGATGAAATTAATTGAATTATAATTGTTATTTGGCTACCGCCCGGTCATGTGTTATTTCCGTGCAACTGATATATATGAGCTAGTAAATGTCAATTCTCGGACAGAGAGTGTACTACCTATGTAAAGGAAGTTAAAACCGAGACAATTGTTCAGATATTAAAAAAACTATTGAATTATAAATGTCTTAATTTTCAATCTAATTATAATTGTAATTTGGCTGCCGTCCAAATACAGTAGCGATAAATTATATAATATAGGTAATATTTCCCGTTTTATTTCAGGAGTTAGTAAATCGTAGTTTACGGTCAGAATTTTGTAATTTCATGAACAATTAAACAAACTAAATTGAAATTAAATGTAATATGCAAAAAAACCCTGAAATACATTAAAAAAATTCAAAAAAATTAATTAAATTTGCCCATAGAGGTTACCGCCCGGTCAATGTTTTTTCCGTGAAATGATATATATGATGTTTTATGTCAATCGGACAGAGAGTGTACTACCTATGTAAAGAAGTATAAATAATACGAGACAATGTTCAAATTACGTAGGCAAAATGGGACAAATAAAATTTTGGCTACATTTTAAAGACAGAAAATATCGAAAATTTTGGGTGTTATTTTCGGCCATGTCAATTATTAACAATGGTGATTCACCCACTTCCAGTTTGAGTGCACCAAAAAATATTTTTA
This sequence comes from Argopecten irradians, assembly GCF_041381155.1. Classification (NCBI taxonomy): domain Eukaryota; kingdom Metazoa; phylum Mollusca; class Bivalvia; order Pectinida; family Pectinidae; genus Argopecten; species Argopecten irradians. Next base: position 48,144 of record NW_027187993.1, on the reverse strand, counting down.
AAACGTTGGCTCATTTACCTGAAGTAAATATTATGAAAATTTCAGAAAAATTGTGGACCGGTAAATTTGTCGTTTAAAGGTTATAATATGGTATGGTCTATTTTTAGTAACGTTACATAATGTTAAGAATATGCTTAATTTTGGATCATTTATCACGAATCTAACGGTGTCAACATTAATGTATAATCCAATACTCATCTGTAACGCTTGATATGATTTCAAATTGATTTATTTAGTGATACTTTGTAGAAAAAATTAAGTTTTACATAATCAAATTTACAAAACATTTGGGTGTTTTATGACCACAATAAGCTGTTTTGCATTTGAAGTAGCTTCACTAATATGTCCTGTTCTAATGATTTATTTTGTAATTATAGAGCATATTTACAGTGAAGAGAGTGATTAAAATGGGATTCTGTAACTGTGTGGGTTTGAGAGGGAAGAGTTACCAGGTTACACGGGTCATGTCACAAACCTACAGTAGTTCAATTATTTGCAGGGCTAACACTTCTGATTAACATTTATGTTGATTCATGCTAAAAATGTAAATCTCATCACTTTTAACGTATCGTTTTAGATTTTAAGTTTATTTTTTTTCGGGGAGCTCATTGATGTATCATTTCAGATTTTAGATACATTAATGACAAATACTTCTTTAATCTTGCAAAAATAACTAACTGAATGTAGCAGTTTTATAATAATGAAAATAGACATTACCTGTAAGTAGATCATCAAAACTTGATTTATCTTTATTGTCAATAATCATATTTGAATTCCATGTTAGTATTATTATATAATTAGAAAATTAAACAGCTTTACTGAGTAATAGACACAAAAGAAAGGCTTCGATCACAGTACATGAACATGGTGTATATCCCCGTGGTAAAGAGTGTGTGGCGATGAAACCGTTTTTATTCAATACTATATAAACTGACTTTGAGTTTAGAATTATATGAGTTTTATAAGTAATTGTAAAGTAATCATATGGACAAAAACATCTCTAAAAATCTTAATTGGCGGATATGGTATTAATCGTACAGAGATAATGGAGAAACCGTCAAACAGGAATTGAGAGTGTCTGATCAAACTGGAAATCATTTAAATGCAGTGTATTGCATATACTTTATGTTTACTTAGCTTTGTGTCACGTATAAATTTATTTATTTGGATCCCCATGACAATGTATAATTCATGTTGTGATAACCAAGTTTCTTATAAAATCATTTTTTTACCTGAAATGATAAACCTTATGCCATTTTGATTGATAGTATGATGTGTTTTACGATACACAAAGCTAATTATGAAAAATTAAACTGTGGACCTCAAAAACTTTTGACTGTTTCATTTAACCATAAAAGATGCTGTTATGTTTTTAACTGAAAAAAAATTCCTTAGTTAACTTTTATGGAATTCATGAAAATTCTAAAGAAAAATTAAAAAAAAAAAAACCCTCGAAATTAAACTTCAGTTGATTGATCACAAAATGTTCTAAACAATCTAAATATTAAACTGCTAAGAAATACTTATATAGTAAAATTAATACATTTTTGAACGAAAAAAAAATCATATATCAATTTGTCTATGTTTTTTTTTAAACCAAAAACTTGTAATGGTGTGATTTGATGTCATTGCCAACACTTTGAAAGCACAATATTTTGAAAAAAACAACAACATTATACATATATGCACTAATATACGGGATGTGTGAAAATTGGTAAAAACTTAATTCTCTTACATAATAATCTACTCCCACCCATTTTTTTCTAGATTTTGTTATTATTTTACTTTATATGCCTTTCAGCTGTAAATAAAAATTAATATTTCTGAGAATGCAGTTGCAATCATCATCTAGCTTGAAAAGTGAAATGATAATGCCCTAAATATTCCGAAATACTTTGTTATTGTGATTCAATATTTTGATTATTCTACAATATATAGGTTATAAAATCATATATTAAATTTAAATTTAATGTAACTAATGAGTATTAAATAAGATTAAGAAATTAGTTTCTTTTGTTTTCTCAATTTTATGATTGAAAAAGGGCCGTGGTGCAACCACGGTGTAATACTGCATAAAAATAGACCTTGCCTCATTAAGACCTTTTAAACGACAAATTTACCGGTCCACAATTTTTCTGAAAATTTGCATAATATTTACTTCAGGTAATGAGCCAACTTTTTAGAAAATATTTTTGGTGCACTCAAACTGGAAGTTGGTGAAATCACCATTGTTAATAATTGACATGGCCGAAAATAATACCCAAAATTTCGATATTTTCTATCTTTAAAATTTTGCCAAAATTTTATTTGTCCCATTTTGCCTACATATTTGTGATCATAATATGTAAAGTATTTATACTCTTCAGAAAATAATACAGTTTTATGACATAAAACATTATTTCGATAACTTTTTGGATCAAAAAGGGAACCCTGTCATACACCTATACTGGACAACATTAATTTGGCCACAGCACAGGCCCCTGGGACCTTTTTGAATTTTTAAGCGTATTTCAAGGTTTTGCTTTAATGTTGCTACATGTAACATTTAGTTTTAATAAAATTGGTTCGTGGGCAAATTTTCCATTGTTTCGTGAAAGAGGTCCCTTTCAATTTAAAAGAAACTAAAGCTGGAAAAAACCTGTCTGAAATTGAAGAAATTAATTGAATTATAATTGTTATTTGGCTACCTCCAGGTCATGTGTTATTTCCGTGCAACTGATATATATGAGCTAGTAGATGTCAATTCTCGGACAGAGAGTGTACTACCTATGTAAAGGAAGTTAAAACCGAGACAATTGTTCAGATATTAGTAAAAATATTGATTTATAAATGTCTTAATTTTCGATCTAATTATAATTGTTATTTGGCTACCGCCCGGTCATGTGTTATTTCCATGCAACTGATATATATGAGCTAGTAAATGTCATTTCTCGGACAGAGAGTGTACTACCTATGTAAAGGAAGTTAAAACCGAAATCAATGTTCAGATATTAGTAAAATTATTGATTTTTAAACGTCCGAAATTGATGAAATTAATTGAATTATAATTGTTATTTGGCTACCGCCCGGTCATATGTTATTTCCGTGCAACTGATATATATGATCTTGTAAATGTCAATTCTCGGACAGAGAGTGTACTACCTATGTAAAGGAAGTTAAAACCGAGACAATTGTTCAGATATTAGTAAAAATATTGATTTATAAATGTCTTAATTTTCGATCTAATTATATTTGTTATTTGGCTACCGCCCGGTCATGTGTTATTTCCATGCAACTGATATATATGAGCTAGTAAATGTCATTTCTCGGACAGAGAGTGTACTACCTATGTAAAGGAAGTTAAAACCGAGACAATTGTTCAGATATTAAAAAAACTATTGAATTATAAATGTCTTAATTTTCAATCTAATTATAATTGTTATTTGGCTGCCGTCCAAATACAGTAGCGATCAATTATATAATATAGGTAACATTTCCCGTTTTATTTCAGGAGTTAGTAAATCGTAGTTTACGGAGAGAATTTGTAATTTCAATTTAAAAGAAACTAAAGCTGAAAAAAAACCTGTCTGAAATTGAAAAAATTAATTGAATTATAATTGTTATTTGCCTACCGCCCGGTCATGTGTTATTTCCGTGCAACTGATATATATGAGCTAGTAAATGTCAATTCTCGGACAGAGAGTGTACTACCTATGTAAAGGAAGTTACAACCGAGACAATTGTTCAGATATTGGTAAACCTATCAAGTTTCAAGTTTCTTTATTAGTTCTCTTTGACAAATACATTGTATAGAGAAACATAATATATAAATATCAATTTCAAAAATTTGACAAGTAGAAAATATGTACAAATCATAAATTCTTTTGGAAAATAACCTTGATAAATTTACATAAATTTCTTAATGTTTTAATATTAACAGAATTCATAAGTAGTGAGAAAAAAGAAATATGTTCCCCGGGCGGTCCTATATGTTTGCAAATAACAAGATTACGACTCGGTTGCGAGATCGTGAATTTTGCAAAGCCGTAACTCTCTCATTTTTCAATATTTTCACACCATTTTTTGGCAAAATGTTAATATGTTAACTATTTAGCTGTTAACTACACTTTTAATGGTATTTGATTGCAAATAAATGCCCGGGCGGTAGATATATGTTCCCCGGGCGGTCCTATATTTGCAAATAACAAGATTATGAATCGGTTGCGGGATCGTGAATTTTGCAAAGCCGTAACTCTCTCATTTTTCAATATTTTCACATCATTTTTGGGCAAAATGTTAATATGTTAACTATTTAGCTGTTAACTACATTTGTAATGGTATTTGAGTGCAAGTAAATGACCGGGCGGTAGATCTATATTCCCCGGGCGGTCCTATATTTGCAAATAACAAGATTACGAACGTGTTGCGAGATCGTGAATTTTGTAAAGCCGTAACTCTTTCATTTTTCAATATTTTCACACTATTTTTTGGCAAAATGTTTATATGTTAACTATTTAGCTGTTAACTACACTTTTAATGGTATTTGATTGCAAATAAATGCCCGGGCGGTAGATATATGTTCCCCGGGCGGTCCTATATTTGCAAATAACAAGATTATGAATCGGTTGCGAGATCGTGAATTTTGCAAAGCCGTTGGACTCTCTTTCATTTTTCAATATTTTCACATATCATTTTTTGGCAAAATGTTAATATGTTAACCTATTTAGCTGTTAACTACATTTGTAATGGTATTTGAGTGCAAGTAAATACCCGGGCGGTAGATCTATATTCGCCCGGGCGGTCTCCTATTATTGATTGCAAATAACAAGATTACGAACGTGGTTGGCGAGATCGTGAATTTTGTAAAGCCGTAACTTCTTTCATTTCAGTTCAATATTTTCACACTAATTTTTTTTGGTCAAAATTTTAGATGTTTAACTATTTAGCTGTTAGACTACACTTTTAATGGTATTTGATTGCAAATAAATGCCCGGGCAATCCATGCCGTAGATATAATTTTTCATATATATCAGTTGCACGGAAATAAACACAGATTATGACAACGGTTGCGGATAAACGTGAATTTTGTTTCAAATTTCATTAATTCACAATTTTTTGGGTATTTAAATGTTTTAATTATTTTGATTTAGCTTTAACATTTTAATTATTTGAGTCAAGTCTGCAAGTTTTTAGATTTATTTTTCCCGGGGCGCAAGGTCCTATTTTTTGCAAATAACAAGATTCACGACTCGGTTTGTCCGTGAATCTTGCAAACCGTAAATTTTCATTTTTCAACATTTTCCTGAAATATTTTTTGGCAAAATGTTTAATATGTTAAGTATTTAGCATTATTACCTAATTGTATAATTGTTAATATTATCGCTACTGTATTTGGACGGAGGCCAAATTCAAATTATGATTTAGATCAATATTAAATAGAATTCGATACCTTAAAGACTTTCCATTCATTTGGTTTTACTAATATCTTAAACAATTGTCTCGTTTTTTACTTCATTTTTATAACGTCGAACAATTCCATGTCGAGAATTGACATTTACTAGCTCATATATATCAGTTGCACGGAAATAACACGTGACCGGGCGGTAGCCAAAATTAACAATTATAATTCAATTAATTCTATCAATTTTAGACAGGGTTTTTCCAGCTTTAGTTTTTTTTTACATTTTAATTACAAATTCTGTCCGTAAACTACGATTTACTCACTCCTGAAATAGAACGGGCAATATTACCTATATTGTATAATTTATCGCTACTGTATTTGGACGGAGGCCAAATAACAATTATGATTAGATCGATATTGAAGACTTTCTAATTCAATTGTTTTACTAATATCTTAACAACTATCTCGGTTTTAACTTCATTTACATAGGTAGTACATCTTCTGTTCGAGAATTGACATTTAGTAGCTCACATATATCAGTTGCACGGAAATAAACACGTGACCGGGCGGTAGCCAAATAACAATTATAATTCAATTAATTTCATCAATTTCAGACAAGTTTTTACCAGTTTTTAGTTTCATTTACATTTAATTACAAATTCTGTCCGTAAACTACGATTTACTAACTCCTGATTCGAATGGGCAATCCATGTCCGAGAATTGACATTTACTGGCTCATATACATGTACATGTATATCAGTTGCACGAAAATAACACATGACCGGGCGGTAGCCAAATAACAGCCGTAACTCTCTCATTTTTCAATATTTTCACACTATTTTTTTTTTGGCAAAATGTTAATATGTTAAGTATTTTAATGTTAACTACATTTTAAATGGTATTTGAGTGCAAGTAAATGTCCGGGCGGTAGAAATATGTTCCCCGGGCGGTCTTATATTTGCAAATAACAAGATTACGACTCGGTTGCGAGATCGTGAATTTTGCAAAGCCGTAACTCTTTCATTTTTCAATATTTTGACACCACTTTTTGGCAAAATGTTAATATGATAAGTATTTAGCTGTTAACTACATTTTAAATGGTATTTGAGTGTAAGTAAATGCCCGGGCGGTAGATATGTGTTCCCCGGGCGGTCTTATATTTGCAAATAACAAGATTACGACTCGGTTGCGAGATCGTGAACTTTGCAAAGCCGTAACTCTCTTCATTTTTCAATATTTTCACATCATTTTTGGGCAAAATGTTAATATGTTAAGTATTTTGATGTTAACTACATTTTAATGGTATTTGAGTGTAAGTAAATGCCCGGGCGGTAGATATATGTTCCCCGGGCGGTCCTATGTTTGCAAATAACAAGATTACGACTCGGTTGCGAGATCGTGAATTTTGCAAAGCCGTAACTCTCTCATTTTTCAATATTTTCACACCATTTTTGGGCAAAATGTTAATATGTTAACTATTTAGCTGTTAACTACATTTGTAATGGTATTTGAGTGCAAGTAAATGACCGGGCGGTAGATATATGTTCCCCGGGCGGTCTTATATTTGCAAATAACAAGATTACGACTCGGTTGCGAGATCGTGAATTTTGCAAAGCCGTAACTCTCTCATTTTTCAATATTTTCACACCATTTGTTGGCAAAATGTTAATATGTTAACTATTTAGCTGTTAACTACACTTTTAATGGTATTTGAGTGCAAGTAAATGCCCGGGCGGTAGATATATGTTCCCCGGGCGGTCCTATGTTTGCAAATAACAAGATTACGACTCGGTTGCGAGATCGTGAATTTTGCAAAGCCGTAACTCTCTCATTTTTCAATATTTTCACACCATTTGTTGGCAAAATGTTATATATGTTAACTATTTAGCTGTTAACTACACTTTTAATGGTATTTGAGTGCAAGTAAATGCCCGGGCGGTAGATATATGTTCCCCGGGCGGTCTTATATTTGCAAATAACAAGATTGCGACTCGATTGCGAGATCACGAATTTTGCGAAGCCACTACTCTTTCGTTTTTTAATGTTTCCATACTATATTTAGGCTAATTATCTATATATAATGTATCTATCTGTAAACTATACTTTCAACGAAGTTTGGATGAAAATAAATGGTCTTATATCTACAAATAACAACAATCAGGATTGCTTGCGAGATCGCTAAATTAGCGAAGCCATACCGCTTTCTTTTTTCAATATTTTCACACTACTCTTTGGCCAAATTATGCATGTGTTAGGTAATTACATGTAAACTATATTTGCATTGGTGTTGGTATGCAAATTAAAGCCCGGGCGGTCTTATATCTACAAATAACAAGATTACGGCTCTTCACTGAGGTTAGGTTGCGAGATCGCGAATTTCGCGAACCCGTACTTCTTTCGTTTTTCAATGTTTTCATGCTATTTTTGGTCTAAATTATTAATACGTTAGTTATCTATCTGTATACTATACTTTTAATGGTGTTTGAATGAAAATGAAAGCCCGGGCGGTCAATATGGATTCCCCGGGCGGTACCGGGCTTTGCCGGGCGGTGCCGGGCTGTGCCGGGCGGTACCGGGCAGTACCGGGCGGTACCGGGCTGTAATTAGTATCACCGCGTTAATGACGTAGTACACATGATTACACAGTTGGCAAGAACTTGGCAAGAGAAATGTCGGACAGGTAATTTAACAAGTGAATCGCTAACCTACATGTACCTAAAACACTTGCACATACATAATGTACACACTATTTTCGAATTATTGTTATTGCCATATACTTAAACAGTACCTGGACAAAAGTATTTTTTGGACGCCTCATATTCAGTAACATGTTACATGCTCAGTAACTGATACATGTTAGACTATCTTATTGTTTTTTTTCTTTTGAATTGTCCTGATCTAATTTCCGGTAGTGATTTATCAGTGATTACCAGATGGATTTGGCATACCTTATAGTAAATTATTCGCACTTTCAGATCTCATAATATTTTCATAATTTTCCGATGTTTCGTTTTTTAACCCCTAGAGTGCCAGAGAGCCTATATATGGGTAATTCTCCAACTACGGGATCCAATTTTCTGCCACGAGGTGCATCTCAGAGTTTCAAATGAGTCTGCGAATTTCTTTAGCAATCTGTATTCTCATTGAATCAAATATAAGGCGAAACAGTTAAATAACATGTTTTTCACAACAAAATTATTCAAAAAATTAATATAAAATAAGTCAGATATTCTCTTTAGTAGTCTCTGTTGGTCGGACCTCTATATACTGAACGATATCGTGGCGATAATGTCCACAAGAAGGGTATCAGCGCATACGTAAAGTCTATTTCACTTATGTGAAAACGTCTAATTTTATATCGATATTATCAACGCACCAAACGCGATATGTGATTACACCATAGATGTCATGTCAATTACTTTTATACTATTTATATCGACATAAAATAAGTTCAAAATATACTATTAGTACATATATACGGCCTTTAAATTTCGTGTCAAGGGTATATTCATGTGTCAGTTCCCGGTTCTACGGAGCGGTACAATTCCGGAATTTTGTATTTAAAACGCGGTTCGGTCTTTAAATCTTCTCCCCGCGTTCTATACAACTTTTTTGGAATCCTTTTTAAATAGAAATACGCATCATGATTTTTTGCTGTGCGGAGTTACAAAAATGGGAGGATGTACTTTTTAAAGTGATGGTTAAGGAGCATGGTGGTAAGCAGCGTGAGGAGTTTCAAAAGAGTTGGGGTTTGGGAGTATTACAAAGTAATAGTATAGATATTGAAGAGAAGACTATGGTAGATTGACACAACACACAAAATCATATTGGGGCCATAGTACCGTTAGCCTTCCATACTGTCTTTAAAAAGTATAATGCTGTATAACTTTTGATTTTGGTGACACAAAGTTTTCGTGTATATAAATACAAACCATTAGCTGGGCTAACTACTTTTCAAAAACGTTGGTAGAGGCTACCTAAGGGAAATTATTACAAAAAAAAGTCCGCTCCGTTACTGTCTGTACCGTTACGTTTTACGTGTAACGGTTTGGACAAAGTCGTAACGGCACGGACTTGATATGTATCAGTTTTACAAATACTGTCTCAAAGCATTTAGGATCGATTGTTTTCAAGCAAAATGAAACAAAATATAAAGTAATTTAAGATCAAAGTATTTGTCATATTCAAGAGAAATGTGCTCATAACAGAAAAATGATATTTTTTAGTACGCAGAATGTAATATATTTTACTTATGTTACAATTCTAGCACATTATAATTACACTTACAAATGTTGATTTATATTTCTTTGCAGATTATGGAGAAAGAGCTTCGAAGAGCAGTTAATGTACAGGAAAAGGAAATCGAATATTGCTGGGAAAGTTTTGAAATTGAGAAAAATCTGTGTATGCCCCATATCGAAATTTCACCTGAGAATTGGTGGAAATATAGCGGCGGGTATTACCTTCACCAAAAAGACAAACTGAAACTTCTAAATAAAATCATCCAAAATAATGGGTTTGTCTGCCGCAGAGAGAATGAGGCGTTACCGCCAAAGAATAAAAAACGATAGCCAAGCTTACGAGCAATATAAACAAAAAGAAAAAGGTCGCTACAGGAAAAGGAAACGCAACGGAGATATAAAACTGATAGATGATTGTAATGACCGTGAAAAAAGACAAAGACGTAAACTTTGGAGAAAGGAAAAGAGACAACAAAGGAAAGAAGAAAAGAAAAGACTGGCTGAAAATGCACCAATTATTCAGAACACACCGCCAAATTCGCCAACGCATTCAAATAACTCAAATTCCCACAAGAAGCATACTGGAATCAACATTAGGAAAAGGAACATGAAGAAAATGAAAAAAGAATTTGAAAAAGTAAAAGAAGAGCTGAAAGCTGAGAAACGAAGATCAGACAAATACAGAAAAAGATACCAACGTATATTGGAAAAAACATCTTCGAAAAATTCTCCCAGAAAAAAAGTTGATACAATGCTCAAAGGAAAAATTTTGGATGCTAAACAAAAGAAAGAAATTCTCTTTAGCAGTGTTGTTGTTAAGAATATTCAACAAAAGATGAAAGTTTTAAAGTCTGAAAGACAACGTCAGATGGTTTCAAAACTAATGTCATGCGAACTCTTGAAGAAATACCGGTTGATGCATTTAGCGAAAGAATGCAATATATCTTACAAACGTTTAAGAGCAAACAATGCGCGAGCAACGGACAAGTTTGAAAGAAAAAAGCAAAGAAATGCTATTCCTGCCGAAACAAGAAGAAAAGTTCGGGATTTCCTAGAGCGTGACAGTAGCTCGAGACTTATGCCGGGGAAAAGAGATACGAAAACAAAACATGGACTTAAAAAACAAAAACGACTGCTTAATGATAGTTTGCTGAACTTACACAAAAAATTTGTAACAGAATATCCTCAAAACAAACTTTCCTACCAAATGTTTTGTCGATTGAGGCCTTTCTGGGTAGTGAACCCATCATGTGACGCCCGAGACACGTGTGTTTGCAAGCTCCATGCTAATATTCAGTTCAAACTTAACCGGCTAATAGAGGAAAAGGTTATTAACAAAAAGAGCATTAATGAGTATTGTCAGTCTTTGTGCTGTGACGAAATATCAAAGGAATGTATGTATCGGGAGTGCAAGAGCTGTTCTGAAAAAGTTTTGAGTTCGAATGAGGGTATGTTCGATGAAGGGAAACAGGTTTGGATATACGGCTGGAAAAACAAAATTGAAGAAAGAGAGTGTGTTAAAGCAAACGGAGAGAAAAACAAAATAACTGTGCACATAACAGTAAAAGAAAAACAACATTACACACTTAGAAACTTGCTCGATGAAACAATCATGGATTTCAACAAACGGATTTGCAGGCATGAATATAACATGCATCATCAGCTAGAACAGATCCGCCGTCTGAAAGAAAACCTTTCTCCAAATGAATGCATAATACACATAGACTTTTCGGAAAATTTTGCGTGTAAATTAACTGACGAAGTTCAAAGTATGCACTTTGGTGCGTCGCGCAATCAAGTTTCTCTCCACACAGGGGTGTTTTACGAATACTCGAAGAAACCGTCCTCTTTTTGTACCATGTCAGCATGCACCCGGCACGATCCTACGGCGATATGGGCACATCTGGATCCCATCTTGAGGGAAATCAGAGAAACAAATCAAAATATCGATACTGTTCATTTCGTTTCTGACGGTCCGACGACTCAGTATCGCTCTAAGAAAAATTTCTATCTGATGAAAGATAGAGTCCATCGGTCATACGGCTTCCAAACCGCGACCTGGAATTTCACTGAAGCTGGCCACGGTAAGGGGGCGCCCGATGGTGTCGGCGGTCTTGTCAAACGGAAGGCGGATCAAGCGGTAGCATATGGCAAGGACATCACTGATGTTCATGATATGTACCACGTTTTAACAGGCGAACAAATTGACGTCAAACTAATCGTCGTGGAGGAATCCGACATTAATGAGATATCGCGAACATTACCTGACAATGTTAAGCCTGTCCCTGGCACTATGAAGATCCACCAAGTTCTCACCGCTATCGATTCTTCTCACATCACAGTGAGAGATCTCTCTTGTTTCTGCAAAAAACCTTTGAGATGTTCATGCTTCACTCCGAAATCAGTCCCGATAGAAGTTAATGTCGAATCAAATGTAGTTTCGCAAGCAGTTGTTGAGCGCGTTGAGACAACCGTTACTGAAGCGAGTTCAGAAAACACTAATACAAATACAGTTAATGATGAAAGTTTGACGCATCCAGAGCAACAACGCGAAGTAAATGGCAAGGCTCCGGTACTTCGTTCTATACCAGCGGATGGCGTCGATGTAGATGCAATTGGAGAATGGTGTGTTGTGAGTTACGAAGGAAAAGCTTTCCCCGGAATAATTTTAGATGTGGACGAGAACGATATAGAGGTAAAAGTGATGCACAGAATCGGCGTTAATAGATTTTTCTGGCCTCTCATTGAGGACGTGTTGTGGTATGAGAACAGCGACGTGATCACAATGATACCACAGCCGTTACCTGTCACAAAACGGCACGTACAAGTTTCGCCTGACATTTGGAAAGAAATTTCCAAAAAGTACGACTAAGTTGATTCAGTCGTATTGCAATGAACAGTTGATACACAATATATTTCAGGAGTTTTATGTTCGTTGTTAGTTTAAAACAAAGTTCCTTGTGTCTTTATTGTTCTTTGATATAAGACAACATTTCGATTGAAAATTGAAGGTTATCTGGTTTCAAATAAACTTATTGTTCAATGAAAAGTCATTTTGTCTTTACCGTTACTTTCTCGTCAATACCGTTACAGTCAAGTCCTTACCGTTACCGTCGGAAAATGGTGTATTTTAGAGAATAGTTTTTACTTTATTTTCATTCTAATTAAATGTCAATTAATATTTCCTTTGGAAAATAGAACACAGGATACGTTTATTCATTTAGATAGACAAATCTAGGGAAAATGAAACAAAAGTCCACCTGGGGAGTGTGTTTTTATGTTATCATGAGAATGGATTTTTACTTTACACGTACATTACTGTATCAAATGTAATTATCCTTTCTAAGTTATGTTTATTTCTTCAAATTTTATTTTGGTTCACGAATATACAAACACAGTTTGTTTAGTTTTTTATCTATTACCAAAAGAAAATAAAAAATGTCCGTAACGGATTGGACAAATTTCCGTTACGAAGTAGACCATGACGTCATCGTTATGACGTCATATGACGTAATTTATCTGACCCACTATTATCCGCCCCTTCTATAATCATTTAGCTATTATATGATCATGAATTTAAAAGCTTTTGTAGATGTTGAGTTCCTACAATTTTTGATTACTGAAATGTGCCGTAGTTGGAGAATTAAAAATTAGTTTTACACTGAAAAACCTCAATTTCATTTTCAGTAATACGCTACCATAACTTTAGTATGCGAATTTGTCTTATTGTAATAGAGAGCCCGAAGCCAGGCAGCCCAGTCAAAATGTCAAATTTAGGGGACAAGTCCCAGGCAGGGGGCAGAATATAAAAAAAAGGGTTTTGAAAGATTGAAGGGAAAATGGATATACCTCCCCGTGAAAAAAAGTGCACTATTGTGAAACCTGCTCGCATACGGTTAAAAAACCGCAAATGTATATACTGTCTACTGAGGAGGAACAATCACAGACTGAGTCATCGTAACTGGGCCCAAGGAAACAGTCCATCAGAAGTTTTATTTTCAAGCTTTATCTTTATTTTTTTTAAACGATAATGCACTACTGTCATATTTTTGACATGTATTGGTGTGTAACACATATTGGGTGTTCTAGCATATCTATCATGGTGCGCTAACGCACACCACTGGATGTGCAAGAACACCCAATGTATGTTACACACCAATTGCATGTCAAAATTATGAAAACCAATGCTTAATTGGAATGCAGAATCTTCTGAAAAGTCTGCAGAGAAAACAGAAACAGAAACCATCTTCTGCATGTTCCAAAGGACCATCCGTGAACATGGTCAAGATGGGAGCTGGCACGGACAACTAAATCCCCTGGAGAACATTTGTAATTGCCTTTCAGAGTACACCAACGAGCAAACCCCTTTAGTTGAGATAACACAGAACATTTAGAGACAAACGAACTTCGACAAGGGAACGGTCGATGAAGGTCAGAGAAGATCTCTGGCCTTCTGGAAATTCTTCAAAGGTGGAAGGACAATACCATGAACCGTGTTGAAAAAACGTTTTCCAAGAAGTTTTAGGAAGGGGAAACCTCATACTCTTTAAGGAATAAAGTCAATGTTAAGCAAAAGTTTCATGACCAAACGGGTGTTCCGATCCAAAGATTCCCGAGCTAGATGGATCATTAGAATTTGTCGTCATTGCTGTGAACATGTCTTTTCAAAGAGTGCAGAAATCACACTACAAACGGCAGCGGCTGATGGGACACCAAGCTCCCAACCTTTTGCGGATCAGAAACATTCTAGAATAGAAGCCGAGTTTGCAGTTCATAATAGACACCTAATCGACCGCGCTCTTTAAAAGCATGGTTCTTACTTCCTCCCGGGTGGAAAGTGACTTCTCCGGATCCCTCGAAGGAAGAAAGTATGATATACTTTGACGCAAAGTGCGGATGCTGCAAATATGGAATGACAAACCGCTCCTTGACTACAGAAAAGGCTCAAGAGTCCTGTGTGATATCCTTCCATTGATCATACGAACAAAGGTGGACTGACGATCTCCTACAGGAAGATGAGACCCTCCCAGATGTAGAATTGCTACCTAACCCAAACCCTAATCTACGGGAGAGGTCTTGAATCTTAGACTGGCTGAATTCTCAAGAACAGACCTTTCGTATGGAACGATCAAGGAGAGGGAAACGAATCAGGAACTCTTCTTCTTGTCCCAATAAGGATTTGTACTCTTCTTACTCTTCCCATTGTTGCCCTTGAAATAAGGCTTTGACTTCGGTCGCATATTACAGTGGGAAGCTGAAGGTCTAGCCTTCTTCTTGGGTGGTGCTGACCTGTGCGAGGCACTGGACTTCAACGTCTGAATGTTTTTCAAAAACGAAAGAAGGGACCGAGTCCTCTTACAAATTTAAATCAGAACAGAAGTGAGGTCTGAGAATGGGTAATCAACAAACGAGATCGGTAAGGCATTTTGACAGGGTGGTTTTGTTGGCGAGTAATGACAACTTTTATGAAAGCCAAGGCTCTCAATGCCATGTTCAGGGCAGAGGTAGCCAAGTTTACATACGACAATCTGGATGGAGACACGCAACAGCCTCTCCATCTTGTGGTGCTCCTTTGAGCGAACACTACCTGGTTGACCAAATTACAAGCTTAGCTGGCAAAGAGGACGGCTGTTCTATCGTGTATTGCATAATCAGAGTTTGAACCTTTGACCAACACTGAGCCGCAACAGGGCTAAGCGAGATGAAGAAGTTTTTTTCTTCAAAACTCGAGTTAAGATATGAATGCCATTGACCACTTTTCCTTGTTAGACGTAAACACCCGTCAAACTGTTCAATAAAATGTCTAGTTAAAACATCTTATTACATATGGGAATCATAATAAACGAACTCCGCCCATTGGTCAGTAGAAGCACGTGAACTGAATATGGAAGGACTAGGTATGGTAATTGCTTTTGTTGGCCCCTAAATCTACCAAATTTCAAATTCAGTATTAAAAAATTAAGTTGCTGCGTTTGAAATATTGAATACGCCCCTGATAAAAACTTAATAGTATTTTTGTTGACAGAAAGTATGTTTTTGCTATATAACCATGGTAACTTTGCATAAATTATGCAAATTTGAAAATTTTGTCAATTTTGGCATATTCTTATTATAGTTCTTTTAAAAACAATAGAACAAACTTGATATTTTAAGGGAGAATTAGCAGACACGAAGAATACATCATTTTGAAAAATATAAAGTTTGTTCTAGAATGCGCTCTATGTTAACTAGATGAAAAACTGCATAAAAAGGCCAATTTTAATGAAATTTTCACATTTTACATAATTGATGTATATTAAAAAAATGATTGCCCATGGAAACTAGGGAACTGCTATATTACCAAATAACACTATCAAATATGTCAGCTATGTAGTTAATATTTCAAATGCAAGATAAACATAATAAAATAACAGACTTTGAAAAAAATAACGGATTTGGGGGCCTCAAAAGACCCGTACCATACCAAGTCATTTGGTGAATGAGTTGAGTTTAAGAGGAACTCGGATCTATTTCCTAGATTCGTGTGATCTTAAACATTGGGTTTTGTTGTTGTTGTTTACTGATTGTTCAGAGGTCAAATAACTTGCTGGTGCGGGAATCATTTTTACTGGTGTCAAGCCAAATATGAAAAAAATTTACTTAAAAAAATACCATTTTTTGAGCTTAAAATCCGATGATTTTTTCATTTTATGACGTAAAATAAAAAAAAAAATCACCACCTATAATGGATGTATATTGGTTGCTTATATGTATTTGTTGTTCTATTGTGTTATGACTATTTTTCAATTATTAGTGAAAATTCGAGATGGCGGTCCATCTTGGATGACGTATAACCGGAAGTTCATTCCCAAGGCAATGGCAACAATTTTGATTTGTGATCAGTGGGTCGTTAAAGGTTCAGGAATATTGGTTCGGAAGTTGTTTTTTTTTTTTTTTTTTTTTTTGGGGGGGGTGGTGGTGCATGTAGACCATGGCCTTTAATACGCATCAAGATATTCATAAAAAGTCTTTAAATAAACAGAACTCGGTTCCTAGATCGGTATGATATTTAACAGAACATGAACAGGTCTCGTTGTCGGCCTGCGTGTAAAAGAAAATCTACACTGATATTTATTGTTTCCAAAGACGACACATGTAAAAAAAAATCATAAAAATTACATCTATGCAAGCTATCAGGCTCCCCCCTAAACGGTACTCGGGGTCTGGTTCCTAAGTAAAACGGAAACTCTGGTCTGAGTTCCTAAATTAAAACAGGACACTGGAGTCTAGGTGTCAGATCCGTTTAAGGAAATTTGTTTTGCTCTGAGATTAATTATGTGCTGTATTATTCATGTAAGGCTTTTAAGTTCGATACCCGTATGCTATTAGAGGAAGAAATCCTAATAAACGGAAATTCGGCTCGTTGACCTGTATTTTTGTAAAACGGAACTCGGGTATGGTTCCTAGTTCCGTTCAAGTTAATCGAATCTCTAGGTCTGGCTCCAACCAACTTCAGCCCTCCAAATATTGTTGCAAATACTATAAAACAAGTGGATTTTTTTTTTCATTCAGGTAGCATTTAAGTACGCACAATAACAATGCGCATTGCCGTCATTACGTCGTTCAAAATACGCCGTCGCAATGACATGTTACACATATATATTTACATATGCCCCTATATTAGTCAACGGGTGGGGAGTTGCGTTCATAATTTAGGCGTAATCGCAATGGACGTATGAATACAGACGCAGTGCAGGGTTCGGACTTTCTTAAAGTTCACGCCTCGATAAGATTTTGCGTCAATTATTTGACGGATTTTAATAATAATCAATAAAGAGGGTTTTATTAGATCCAATTTTAAATATGTATTTGAAATTTCAAAAACAACGACGGGCCAGAGCGGCCTGTATCGCTCACCTGAGTTTGTAATGTCCAAGTCATGTTCTGAAGACAGGTTCATTGTTTCCTTTTCTGAAGGGTATTTGAATTATTTACCTTCTATAATTTCCCTATTAGGCACCGCCCCATCCTGGCGAACGGGGCGGTCAGAGCCTAATAATTATACAAGTTCTGTTCCCCTTCACCAAGGCTTATTTGTAGGCAAAATTTGGTTTACAATCCATGCAAAAACTCTAGGACAAGTAGCGATTTATAGGAATTTACTCTCTTTCCCTTATTGGGCCCCGCTTACTCCTGGCCCTTGAGGGGTCAGAGCCAAAAGTTACACAAGTTCTGTTCCCCTTCCCCAAAAGGATGGTTTGTGCACAAATTTGGTTACAATCCATGCAGAAACTCTAAGAGAAGTAGCGATTTTATAGGATTTAACATCAATTTTTCCTATTTGGCCCCGCCCTCCTGCTGTTCGGGGGGGTCAGGAAACCAAGGATATTATACCAAAATCTGTTTTACCTTCTCCCAAGGATGTTTTGTGGCCAAATTTGGGTTACAATCCATTTGCAGAATGAAACTATTAGTACAAGTAGCGAATTTTATAGGATGTACCCTCATATTCCCCTATTTGTGCCCAACCCCTCCCGCGCCCCGGGGGGGTCTGAGCACAAAAATTGATACAAGTTCTGTTCCCCTCTTCCCCAAGGATGTTTTGTGGCCTAATTTTGGTTACAATCATCTTTGCAATAACTCTATGACAAGTTAGCGAATTAAAGGGAAATGTTGACGGACAGGAAGGGACGCCGACGGACGACGGAGCGCCGCGCAATGACATAAGGCTCACACGGCCATTAGGGCCAGTTGAGACTAACAAATATGTGGTTAAATAAAAACATTGTAAAGGTAATAAAACAACAAATGAATCGCTGGTCGGGGCTACAACCGGGGGGCTTTCCTCTGGAAATGTTCATAGTGTACGTCAGCTATGTGTGTACGGTCACTTCGGGGATAAAATCTCGTGAGAGTCTAAAGCGAAACAATAGTGTAAACAGGGACATTACAGGATTCTATAAAAAACAAGAGAACCATGGGCCTTAACGGTCCCCATTTCTTGACAATTAGTACCATAACAACATAGTCGTTTTTAAAGATTTTAGCCTATTTGACCCTATGATTTTGAATCGGGGGGGTGTAAGCGTCATAAGGTAATTCATTTGGAACAAACTTGGTTAGTAGCCCTTCCATACAACAGCATGCAACATGCCCAATTTCAGTTATCCTGGGCCTTCTGGGTATTTAAGAAGAAGTCATTTAAAGATTTTAGCCATAATTTGCCGTCACGTGACCTTAATATGAAGATCAAGGTCATCACATTTGAATAAACTTGATAGGCCCCTTCGTCTATCCATGCTACATGCCTAAATATCCAGTACCCTCTGGCCTTCTGGTTCTTAAGAGAAGCCATTTAAAGATTTTAGTCTATTTGACTCTCAGTGACCTTGAATGAAGATCAAGGTCATTTATTTGAACAAACTTGGTAGCCCTTCATCCCAGCATGCCACAAGGCCATTTTATCAAGGTCTCGAAAACTCTTCATTATTCACAAGTTGTTGTTTAAATGATTATAGACCTATTTGTACCCCTGTGGTCCTTGAATGAAGGTCCAGGGTCATTTATTTGACAAAACTTGGGTAGCCTTTTCATCCCAGCATCACTACGGGCCCAATATCAGTACCCTGGGCCAGTCCTGGTTCTTAAGAAGAACGTCGTTTATTAAGATTTTAGCATTTTGGGACCCCTGTGACACGTTGAATGAAGGTCAAGGTCTATTCACTGTTGAAACAAACATGGTTAGCCTTTGCATCCCAGCTTCCTACGTGCCAAATATCAGTACCCTGGGCCTCTCTGGTTCTATATGAAAGAAGTCATTTAAAGATTTTAGCCCATATTAGATCTGCAGGTGCCCTTCATTGAAATGATAAGGTCAATTCAATTTGAACAAAATTGGTAGCCCTTCATCCAGCATTGTCACAGGCCCATTATCAATACCATGGGCCTTCTGGTTCTTGAGGAAGAAGTAGTTATAAAGATTGTAAACGTATTTGACCCACCGTGAACTTGAATGAAGGGTCAAGGTAATTTATCTTGAACAAACTTAGTAGCCCTTCATGTCAGCAATGCACACATGACTAATTTCAGGTCTCTTAGGCCAACCTTCTGGTTCTATTGAGGAAGGAAGTTGTTTAATGATTTTTGCCTATTTGACCCCGTGACCTTGTATGATAGGGTCAAGATCATTTATTTGATCAAACTTGGGAGCCGTCCATCACAGCATGCACAGGACTAATATCTCAGGTCTCTAGCACTCTTAGTTTTTTAACGCGAAGTTGTTTAATGGATTTTAGCCATTTGAACCGGTCGACCTTGAATGAAAGTCGAAAGGTCATTTATTTGAACAAACTTGGTAGCCTTTCCATCTTAAGCAAACCTACAGGCCTAAAATTATCTCAGTACCCTGGGCCTTTCCGGTTATTGCGACGAAGTCGTTTGAATGAAAAGTTTAATGGGACGGCGTGACGGCGCACGACGACGGGACGGTGCACTGATGGACCTAAAAACCAAAAATAAAAAAACCAACATTACAGGTAGCCTATCCGAGAAACAGTATCTACAAACCACTTGTTTTCTATCCTCCGTACTATAAATTAAGTCATGACTATGTAATGAATTTAGTCAATATCGCGTTCGTAGACTGATACCATACATGACCAAAACATTCAGCAAGCTTCAACGGTCAAACCATCAATAGTGCTAGATAAGCACAAGTCATAAATAACGTTCCTCGGTTTTTGGAAATATATAATATGGCGGCTCGCTCCTCTTCGGGACCGCATACATTACCTCTGACAAACGATTACATTACCGTGGCAGGGTAGTCGTTCCGCCTCGGTTATTGCAATTTTTATTCTGAATGTAGTTATTAATGATATATAATAAAATTGAAATAAAGAAACCACTTTAAAGAAATAATTGAAAGTTGTCATTGTTATAATTTCAAACAAACTGCAGCTATAAACATTCCACAACAATTCGGAAACGATATCTTCGGCATTCTCTGATCCTAACTTATGTTTACCCAGCTTAGATACCATCATCGTTTTTGAATTTGATTACGAACATAAATATAATTAGATTGTATTTTTATGTAAAACTATATAGATTGAACCAGTGTTTTGAATTGCATTATAGTTGGTATATGAACGCAAATGGGGTTACAAGACCATATTCAATTGTATGCCGGGTTAATCACTAACACAACACCAATGGGAGGTTATAGGTGAATTTTGCTATCAGATACATTGTATATAGTGCTCTGTCTCTGAGCTAACAGAAGTATTATATATAAGATCATATCATTAAAACATCCTCTAAAGAGCAGCTGGTCAGCTGTTTATATGCGCTAGAAAGTTGCAGATTTTTTTTTGTATTTTAATTCCATCACAAGGATATTCGGACATTTATTGTATTAAGGACACCATCATATATAAATAAGATATCTTATATAAGCTCCTTTAATGAAATGTTATAATTGATGACTTGCCACTACATGTATGTTTTGGTTCTTCCCAGTGGAGCATTCAACATGAGAGAATGTTTTGGCAGCACTGGCTGGTGAAGGGCAGAGACAGGAAAGCAGCAGTTGACCGACTGTCAAGTACCCCAAGCCAGAGAGTTCGTCCATCTGGCTGTGATGGAGACGAAAAGACTTTTTGCTGCAATGATTTCCACTGGACGGGACAGTGATTTGGTACCATCACAATTTCCAAATTCTCCATCTTGAAGACGATTCCAGCGTTAGGAGTCGAAACGTCCAGGGAAAGGTTTGAAAGGTTATTTTGGCTGCGTGGCCACTCTTATGTATCTGGCGGGCCGCCACTTCAATTTACTAACTCACACACTTAACAGGACTTTGTTTATACTAATTATATCAATACATTACAATTTAGTTTTAGTTTTTTCTTTATCTTTCGTCATTTAATTGTAAATTAGGTTTTAAGGCCAAATACCTTTCCTGAAACTGCCTTTTATTGTTTATAAATGTGAATGTTATACGTTGATTTAATAAAGTCACGCATATAGTTAATTAACTGTCTGTCAATACTATCACTTTTCATTCCACCTTTTGATCCTATTAAGTTGAATTAAACTCAAATGTTTATGTTCATAACGCGGTTCGTCTATTTGGTTGTAACAGTCGTATCACTGCGGCATGTCGGCGTATTTTTCGCTCTGTAAAACATAGCTTTAATCCAGGAAATTATTCTTGCATTTGTTGGTGCTTTGTTTCTTCATATGTGGCCTATAAATATGGGTTATCCCTGATGTTTTTAATGGTTTAAGACAAATTTCATTTAATTTTCGATTCGGACAAGGTAGTGGGCCTTTAATTACTTTTATGTACAAACAAATTATCATCCCCCGACCTAACACACACACATTTAATATAATATACATGTACACGCATCGATGTCAGAGCGACATCTATGCCACAAACTTACCTTACTCACAGATATTACCAATACACATGTATATCTGACAATTGATAAGTTAGGCTATGGTTTTTTATTTTGTCTATCTGGTATTTTATTTTAAATTTTTGCACGAGTGTACTAAATTAATTGAATTACCACTACAGATACCGCAGGTGCCTGTAACGTTGTCAACTAACAAAAAAAGCTATTTTATAGCAGAAGTTGACGGACGTTCTCGTTCGAAGTGACCAGGTAGTTTGGTATTCATTTATAGGAAATATTTCTTCATAACTGGACAGTGTGTGACTAATGTCATATGATAAAATGCCTATGTAAGTGTTGATGTTCTTCTTTAAAGTGGTCATTGGACATGGTACTGTATCAGTTTGTTTTATAGTTTTTGTCTCACCTGTACCATTTCAGTTAATATTAACATTTATACACAGGGTTAAAGGATATATTTAATAGTACAGGCTGTCGGATAAACGGCTTATATATATAATTTATTAATATATAGTGTTAATACGATTGTCACTGCCTCTATATTCAATGTCTTTTGAATGTCATGTAATATTCAACATTTTTCATATTCAAATGCAAGATAATAATCGTAAGATTAAACTTAAATTTTTACCAAATACCTGATGTAGTTCGGTTGTGTAATACTCATTACACAAATAAAACAGTTATACTGATCTAGATCACACTTACGTTATGGTTTAGACATTATATCATTTCAATATGAAATATTAAAAAGTGTATTCATTTAATTCTACAGTAAACACCAAGCCCTTTTGGTCCTTTATCTCAGAAGTACAAATAGGAATTTCCTCTATTATTGTAGGATTTATAACATTTAAATCCTTTAATTCGAATTGACAACCAAGGTGATGAAAATCAGATAAATAGTAATTTACTTGATTTTTTTAGGCCCCCCCCTTTTTTCTATACATACGATAACTTCCCTACATAGATAACTTGTTATACATCGACTGTCTGGTTATATCGATCATTGTCTTTATGAGGTTTTCATGTATGTCTAAACAAAGTAAAAACCATGTGGCTTTATTAAGTAACATTATGCACGGGAGATATGTATTATTACAACAGAGTATGGGGTTGGGGGATAATAAGCAAGTTTCTGGTGTTTCCGAGGGACTTGTCTTATTTTCCGAGGAGGGGACTAGTTATATCAACCCCCATACTTTAACTTGTTTTAATACAAACGAAACATTACAAAAACTATGATTTGACCTAAATTTGTCGCGTTATGTTCTGCTATATCATGGCTAAATTAGAGATGGTATAAAAACAATTATATTTCTCCATTGTTTTACAGATTTCTATGATTAGACAATTACATTATTATTCCGAGATAAACATTTGTGATTCAATGGTCCTTTTTGATTTACTTACAACTACAAATCGGAGTGTTAAAATTTGATTCCTCATATGATTTCTCAATGTTTCAATTTTTTCTATCCACTAGGAATAATCCTGAAACTATATTACTTGTATTGTGGGAAATTCCCGCACGACCTACTGACCCTTTTATAGGGACGCCTACATAACTAACTAAACGTACATGTACATTGCAAACGGTTAATTGGTCTGTGGTCCCATTACATTTTTTTACCATTTTTCACATACACTCTCACTTAAAAGATAAACATGGGCGACGTGTTTACAAGTATCAAGTTCCGACCGATAATAACTGGTCAGTTTTGGTTACGTCAAACGGAGATGGACGTGATCGAAAACATATATCTTTATGGTCAAACGTCTCGATCCCGATTACGTTTTCTGGTGTCAAAAGGGTCAATGGAGATAAGTTGAATTGGTTACATCTGAGGGCGTTGGGAACGATCGTAACGTCATGGGGGGGGGGGGGGGGGGGGGATGTCTCAAAATATTTTGTATACCACAACATCCCCCCCCCCGCGCCACACCATACAGGAGGTGTTTAATTCAACTCACAATAATATTAATGCTATACATGCTTAATGTAAATTTTTCATATATCATAAAATTTAATTCATTGCGGTACACAATTTATAGAAAGTGGGGTCGGTTTAAAAAGGAAATTAACGAATACGCAAATTTGGCGCTAATTAAGCGTTTGAGCGTCGAAGGCGCGAGATTTTGGTGTTTTATAAGGTGTCTGAGGGTGTCCTACGGGATGTGGTTTTAATGTATTGTGATAATTTTGCGCTCGCCCGAGATGCGCGAGTTTTTGGTGTGTTGGGGGGTCCGGGGGTCTCCCCTAGGGTATATAATTACGATTTAGAATGGCTTAGATGAGAGTTTCGATGAATTTGATGAATTTGCGAGCGCCCAAAGGTGCGCGTGTAATTTGGTGTAGTTAGTGTTGTTAGGGGGGCGGTCGGGGGTCTACCCCCGGGACAAAGAAAATAAATAAATTACGGATTTTGAATGGATGATCATGAGTTTTATCGATAATTTAATTGATTCATTATTTTAGCGGTTATTAACATGGTGTAATTTTCGATTTAAAGATACCATGCATTTAGGATTATGATACAAATGTATGAAACCCTACTCAGATTCTGAAGTTTTCCGGCTTCCACAACAATCGGCACATTGTTTGCGTGTTTACATAAAATAAAGATTTAAATTGTCTCGCTGAGAAATAATACAACATTGGAGTCTTTTAAGAGACCATTTTTTTTAAATCTGTACATTTGTATCCCGAGTTGATGGACATTTTTAGTCTTGTTTGTGCGTATTGTATTGACGATTACTGATGCTTTGAACGTTTTAGGAAAATGCGCTGCGCAGACGCGGAAAACATTTTTCTAGAGAATTGAAGTTAAGAAAAAGTGCAGGAGTACCCTTTTTTCTATTTATTCTTTTCTAATAGGACTTTTTCATTTTTAGAAAATTTCAGTCGGCGGGGAAAATGGGGGGGGAGGACTTGTTTGACATCCCCGTCATGAGGGACACGTGGTCGGGGGGGGGGGTCGGTTGGGCTACGAAGGGTGGGGGGCAGTTTTTGATGTTTTTTTTTGCCCCCACCCACCGCCCCCTGTTTTCTTTTGCCCCCCCACCCCCCCACACCGATTTCATTAAGCACCCCTGCATGGGTAAGGTTTATGCATTATTATTGAGGTACATTGATTTCTAGTATACGGTAGCGTTACGTTTTCGTATATCTGCTAATCAGTCGTTCCACAGGAACCTCCAAAGTGTGTAAAGGAGGGATTTTAATCTGCAAGTATGACAGTATTCACGGAGGAAAAACAAGGTAGGAGAATTTTCATTGTTGTTGGGGGCTTCTAATATAGTTTATTGCTATGAAAAACGATCATGTTAGTTGCCCTGATGACGATAATAACCACCCCCACTTGTACGGTAACGTAACTTTTGGGTAACAGAAACTTTGCAAATTTCCTACATCAATGGTTTTTACACAATCTTCTCAACAGAGATGGTTGTTTCTATAATAAGATGATGTTGGGATCAAATTATTTATAAGTAATTAAATATGTACTGCCCTTAGATGAACCAGGTTTGTAAGCTATTCTTAGTGTTCCGGGAAGTGGTATTGTAATAACCTTTTTTGGTCTTCTAAAGTGTGTGCATATTGTATCTTACAGTACTTAGCAATCTACATATAATTAATGAACAATACATGTTATTTATTGACAACTTTACTCAACCGTAAGTAAAAACACACCGTGCCTCAAAACAGGATTGGGGGTTGGAAATGGAAAGGAGGGGAGATGATGGAGTGAGAGGAGTGGAAAAGAACACGGAGGAGGGGAGAGTGGAAAAGTGAGACGGTGGAGGGTAGGAGCGCTGCTTCGCGGGGGGGGGCACACACGGTAACGACGCAACATTGGTGACAGTCATCAAATCCGCGGGGAGGTTCATAAACACTCCTCCCCAGTTTTATGGGAGATCCCCACTCTCCTAGGATCATAAATGTCAGGTCTAGTCATTTTGGATGCATGGTCTCACGGAGTAGGTCGCATGTTTCCGGTCTCACATGGGCGTCGAGATTTCCTTGTCCGTGGGGGGTCACTTAATAATCTGGAGTGCAGGGGGCCGAGGAACTCTTCTTACCCTCCGCGCGGGCCGGCACGCATGGCGGGATCCACGTATTTCCTTAACTTAACCTCAATTGTTAACATCGATTGTATGGGGTAATGATTGTCCAAACTTAATATCTGTTGTGTACTTTTCGTTCATCTTATATCAAACTGCTTATATACACTATTGTACAGTATTTCAACCGAGACCCTGCTTGGGAACCTTTATAGATATTATAAATTAAACGGGTCGGTGCAATATACATGTAGGTACCCTGAATGAAATGGTGCAACATGTGGTTTTTGGGAAGTGGAGCGCCATTTAGCGCACATCCGGGATCCGCCCATTTCCTTCACTTATTACCATGTATGCTATATAAACATTATAGGGTACCGATCTTCATTTCTAAGGTTACCTTTGGTACCTAGTTTGACCATGGGCGCGCTATTAGTTCTTTCTGTATCAGGTCATATCCAAGTAACAACGTACTTGCTTACTCGATAGTCCAGTAAGGTTTTACTAATACGTTTTGTACACATTTCATGCTTTTGTTTTTTCCTACAACTCATTCCTTGGTCAATACAGGACGAACGGTGCTATTACAGGGCACCTGCTCTCATATTAGTAATGTATTATAATAAACAAGTCTGTGCGGCAACCACATGTTGAGTGCCTATATTATGTAATATCATTATTGGCTATATATATATTGGAGATCGACCTCCCTATGGCAATATAGTAACCTATATAACTAGTATGCCCAATTGTAACATTTGACGTTTCCTAATCCCCCTTTTGCGGTTGAAGGGTTGGCACCAACCTGAAGGCACCCTGGTCCACCCCTGCCTGTTAGGCATTTTATGTTTCCATAGGCTGCGTCAGGCTGACACAGGAACTTTGGATCCTCATAATTGTTACTCGGTCGGTTACAATGTGCAGCCGATCATATAGGATAACACGGTTCCTTTGCCAAACGGTTTTTTTTCTTGATCCCTACCGGGGATAAATAGGGATTAATAATGAAAGGGGTGGCGGGGAAGGAAATATATTCCTCAACAGCAGGGGGGTTATGGTCCACACACCCTAGGGTTGGCACCCTAAATTAATAAATGGGGTACAGTCGTTGCAGAAGTTTGTTTGTGACCACTCGAGACTGAGGGTCGGACCCTGGAGATTGTAGGGATTCTATTATACGGAGTTCTGAACAGATTAGATGGGAACTGGGCGATTCTCCGACCTCTTTAGACAGTCGGGAAAAGGAGCGAGGATTGGAACACTGATGATAGACCGGGGAAGCCCCCCAGGACAGTAACCTCTATGTCATGGTCTTTTGCCGAACTTTAGTGTCCACCTCCCCCCCCCCCACTTTAATGGAAGAGGTGCTAAACCTAAACGTAATCGGTTGTGGTTAACATCCCGAATACTTTGACAAAATACCCCACAGGTTTTACAGCATCTATCTGGCAACACTATTTTAGCTCCTATGTTGTCTCTGATGGTCTAGTTGCTGCATAAACTTTTGGACATGTGGTTTTCGTGGATTTTTGGGAAACGCCGATCCGTACATCTGCTTGTTGACGTTGTAATTGACGTGGGTGATGATGTTACTTATGGCGGACCCGTTTCTGAGTCTTGGTGACGGGTGGTTGGGCGGGTGTTCAATATTAATTTTAACACCCTGCGCTGTCCCGTTTTAGTCGGTTCATTTTCGGGCATTGTTTCTTGTCATTAACTATTTTGTCCTACTCTACCGTAAATACTTAAAACAACTGGATTTTTTGCCCATGGGATTTGGATCTTTTCTGTAATAGCTGGAAAGGAACGGTATTGTTGTGTAGCGTTTTTTTCTTTCGGTGATTATGATGGTTTTTTTTCGTGTTGATACAGGTTTTGGTTACAAGAGCTTTCATATTGATGTCAATTGAGACTAACCCCGGTGGGTCATATCCCCCATATATAGTATGACATTGTTTAGGTCAGGTAGGACATATATTCACGACAAACTTTATGGGATTTACTAGGACATGGTTATTGCTACTCCAATTCGCTAATTTCCAAAATTGAGCATTGCAGCAAGCGGCGGCGGGTCGATTGGTGTGTGTGTCCACACTCTGTGCTAATGATTGAGGCACTCGAGAGGTCATTCCGAGATATGATTGAACCGGATCGGGAGTTATCGCACTTATCGGTACATTTACCCCTGTGTCCCACTTTGCGGATGGTTATCATTGCGCAGTCACCGTGGGGTCGCTCCCCATGTTCTGTACTGGCGGCCCCTCCGTGGTGGTATTGGAGAACCATCATGTGACAATCTGTGGCTCATCTGCTGCGGGGACGGTCGCGCGTGTGAACGGTACACATTGACCCTAGATACGACAAACTGTACTGCCCCCGGTGGGATGGGGTGAATGTTGAGGGCTTTTATCACTTAGCTGTTGGTGCCCCCCATAAGGGTCGTTGCTCAAGTTATCCATCCTATGACTATTGGGATTTGAGTCCCAATCCCAATGGTCAATGTTAGAGGGACTGGGGCCCTCGCGCCAAACGTGATGTGTGCACCGTACTCCCGGTGTAGTATACCTTCAGGACTTAAACAGGCGGAGGAACGGGTTTATCGGGTAGTACCAAGTTAGTCTGAGTGACTTTTGACCCCCTCAGTGTCCATGCCAAGGGCGGGTAACATTGTTGACCCTGCCCTTTTGAGGATGGAATCTCAACTTTGTCGGGGCGTTTCAAAACTGATGAGGTTATTGGAGGCGACGTTTTCTATTTAATAAGAAGCCCCCACAGACCCGACTCTCTGTCTCTGTTGTTATCTGGTCAGACCCTAAAGACTCGTGGCTCTTATGAGCAAACCCAGTACCCGATGGTTGCTATTTGGGGCAGTATCTATTTGGGGTATGTAAAAACTAATTGGTCCCCCTTGGGGCTGCGTACAATGTTGTCGGGTAGCAAATTGCCTGCTGGAACATGGGATTCTATCTCCCCTGACTGGTAGAGGGATAACACTTTGTTAGTGTTGTGTTATTTCCACCAAAGTGCTTATCAGCGGCTTGGCTTTGACCATTTCTCCAACATGTCCGACTCTGTATGTCGGCTTCGTGAGGTGTCACGTTCATCAAGCCAGCTGAAGGGGCACATAAGTGGCACTACACCCCTCCCTCCCTTTTAAGGGGCTACAGACGTCTTTTGTACTTTAAGCTCCTCTATGATTCTCCTTATGTCCCTAAACTCCTGCCTCCACATCTCATCCCTATATGTGAGATCAGAATGTTGAGATAGGGCGGAAGTCGTTACATCTACGGCAGTTATCAGCCCCTCCAACATCCAAGTAACCCATACCTCCCTTTTTATTATTGAAAAATCCGATAGTTCATCTGGAGATAATGGGCCCCCCTTTTTAGTTCCTCTCTTCAACTATTCTGTTGGCTGTTGCCTCATCTACCCCTGGTAAATAATCTTTAGCACCTGCTTGTTAGCGGTGTAAAAGATTCACACATTCAGGACCATTTTTCCCCTGTAAATGTGAGTACGAACTTACTATATGTTTCCAAGAAATAAAAAACACTATGGCTGACAAGCCGTTTACGTAGAATATATTAAGTCAAACAACAACAAAAATATCAAAGTTTTTTTTGTCTTTCTTCACCGTCCAAAAACTGCTTTAAAAAGGCCAAAATTCTACTGAAAAAGAATATAACTCGAGTGCCGAAAAGAGAGAAAAAAAATTCTTGAAAAATTTCTGAAATTGCTGAAACGGTTTATAAAAAAACCCTGTTCCAGCGACTAAGAAATGTAATACAAAAGTTACCAGTAAACGGTGGTATGGGTAGATATACAATAATATGTAATTAGTCTTAAACTAAACTAACACTAACCTAACAGTAGTTACCTATTCTTGTGACAACACTATAAATTCCTAACTAAACTAAAAATCGTAAGTTATTGGTACGTTTACTACGTATGCCGCCGAGAAATTGGGCAGCCCACAAAAACGCACAGTCAAAAACCTAACTAATATCATACCGTACAATCAAGATCACACACCGGCCTTTGTATGTGCCGCCCTTAATGGGGCAGCCCACACGATCAGGTGTGCCGATAAAAAAAAAATGTTTTAATTAAAAAACCTGTCCCTAACCTAGGCCGAACCTACAAATACTATAAAAAAAAAAAAAAAAAAAATACTAAATAAAGTACCAGAGTGTCGCTGACCCCGCTCGACAGGTGTTTGTCACTCATGCCACTAATGGCGGGAGCAAGCACGCCCATGCCGGACGGTGTAAACACACTCGTTTACATAGCACATTACATGATAGTTTAAATTATACAAGGGAAAAAGGGCGTTAATTCGCCGAATTCTGACACACCAGTCACTTGTAAACCCGTGGGTCTACAAGGTTGCATATTTATCTACAGTACATAGCATCTACAATAATAATGAAACAATACATGTGTATATTTGTCAAGTTTACTCAATCGTCGCTAGTTGTTTTTTAATAAAGATTGTGGCACCGCAAATTCTGATCCGAGCGCCGAAGGCGCGAAATAAAATTTTAAATAAGTGGTTTGTGTGTGTGTTGTGTGTTGGGGGGGGGGATGGCGGGAGTAGCTGGGGGGTTGGGCGGAGATGGAGAGGGGTACTCGGGGGGACTTCCTCACCATGGAAAATAAAAAGGCGTAAAAATATGAACGTTTCATGCAAGAAGTGGGGCTAGAGAATGGAGTTTTAAGATGCATTGCATGGGATTGATGTTTTTGTAAATTTTAATGTAGACGCTTTTCGTTTCGCGGTACTTACTGCGTTAGTAGTTTATACTCGGTGATGTACTGAGCATTTCGGTTAATTGAGGCATATAAAATATTTTTGTGGCCTTTTATGTGGGCTTTGTGCTGGTTTCGCTTTGTATAGGTGTGTTTTTTGCGGCCGGGAAGTAGTTGCTATGACCAAACCTCTCATTTGTGATTTATCCCTGTACGCAATGGAAAAAAAAAAACCATTGCTGCGTAAAGCTTCCAAGGGGGGACCTAATGAAGATTGGAACACCTACTTTTTACATGTGTTAGGCGGACGACAAACAATTTTGGTCATAGATTCAATGTAAAGGCATCCTCCTGCTCCTGTTTTTCTTCCTCTCTGCGCATCAAAATTTATGCCCACTACCATGAAGCGACAACCATCATAATTTTCCTACTCCTCTTACTTTCGGCTTATCTTAAAAAACCGTCAATTTTACTTAATGTATGGTTTTCTCGCGGGCCTCCCCCTTTTCATTTTGGGGCCATTTTCAATTTTTTGCGGTTTTATTGTTGAGTTTTGTGGGTTAACAACTTTTTCAATCCGGAAACTCTCCTCGGATGATTGTTTGTTGGGTAAAACATAAAGCACGAGAGTGAATATCCGTCTGAGTTTCCGAGTGGAGGGGGAAAGGTTAAACGGTAACCGGAAACATATAATTTCCTTCCCAAAAAAGGTAAACCTTACAAATAAAATGCGATCCGGAGAACCAAATGTTACGTATCTCTTATTTTCTAGGTATTGGTTTTATTTAGGTCTATGACTTAGGAAAATACTAGCATGCCTTTTTTTTAGAAATTGATTGATGTGCACGGCTGTTGCGTTTTTGCGTCAATCGGTATTAGCTGAACCGCCGCCAATTACAGTAGTTAAACACGTCCTGTTAACTGGTTAGGGGTTGGAAAGAGGTGAGAGAGAGAAGCTTTCGGTTCGCTGGGCGCCTAGTGGTGACCGTCGTGTAACGGATCCTGCGCCTCATTGGTGACGTCCATCAAATCACTAGACTAACTATGATATACTTGGCTCCTTTGATTTGCTGGTGCTGTAGGCCTATATTCAAAAAGGTAGTAGCCTCTATACAACAAGCTGTATGCTACAACACATCTAATACCACGCTATAGGGCCTAATG
Organism: Argopecten irradians; assembly: GCF_041381155.1. Lineage (NCBI taxonomy): Eukaryota > Metazoa > Mollusca > Bivalvia > Pectinida > Pectinidae > Argopecten > Argopecten irradians. The sequence continues at coordinate 16,141 of NW_027187993.1, read as the reverse complement.
ACCACAGAGTACCTCTCAGTACTACTACAATTATACTACTAGGTGAAAGGGTTGACCAACCCCTAATATTAAACAGAGCGCGAAACACATCCAGTGCAATCAATCACAAGCGTTTGTCCGGAATTTTTCGAACGAAAACGATTTTACGGGTACCGAGACATGTACGTACCGGGGAAATTTTCGTCCGGGTATTTTTTCGACCCGAAAAAAATGGTAATATTTTTTTTTCGTTTTTTAGTTAGTGTTTCTATTAATTTCATTGATGACTAGTTATAGTCCCTTAATCAACATACCAAATCAGCAATTATTTTGATTATTTTCCAGGCACAATTACCACGACCTGTACTGCATATATTATTCCGTTAATAAACGAAATCTACAATAAGTCTCTACGTACAGGTGTTGTTCACCTTAAATGGCACACGTTTCGGCGTCCGTTGTTGTAGGCCTTTGTAAACAACTGTGTTTGTAGTGAAGTACTTTGCACTTTATGTTGGGCCATGGGGTGTTTGGGAATTTAATTAATGAATTTACTAGTACATACATATCCTATAGAACAATACTGTAACTGGATTGAATTGTAATTAATAATTATCTAAAGATGGACATGGGTCAATATTTTCTACTATCGACGAACATATTATATTTATTCAACTTAAATAAATATATCAAAAATATTTTTCTATTCAGATCTTATCATGTGTTTTTTTTTTTTTTTTTTTTTTGTTGCTTGTTTATTCTTATACGCCAGAAGAATGTCTGGTCTAGTTTCATTGGCATGATTTCATGAACATTTTGTAAAAGCCATACAAGACGTAATGGAAATATCATACACCCTTATTGGCCTCATATAGGCCTCGCAGGTAATGTTCCCAGGATGTTGTGCAATGATGTTTTCTCAATGTGTTTTTAGAAAGCCAAAACTATTTTATCCCATGCAAACCTTTTTTTTTATTCAATTAAACGTTTACAATCTGTTTTTAGAAGTCCTTGACCTGACCTTGCCTTTTTCCTTACACCTGATATTTATACTCCTGACTAATTAATGCAATGACAAAAAAAACGAACAACCATTGTAGTTTGGCCCGTAATGACCTTAGGTTTGACGATTGGGCCGATAAACTCAAAAAATTAAACAAACTTCCCCGGATGTTGGCGCAGCATGCGCGCGGCGGGAAGTTTACAAAATGTTGGTCGATTTTAGCCTAGAAAGTGTCTCAAATATTATACATCTATCTGATTAAAAAACTGGTGTATAAAGTTAATAAACCAGTCGACGTTTACAGCTAGATAGCATCCCACTACTGAACATCCAGGTCATGATGTCCACGCCGTGTTCGGGATTACTTTTTGAAGAGACAAAATCGTTGGTGCGGTCAATTACTTTGAAATTGCGTTTACACACCACCCACCCTTATTGGAGAGGCTTTTTATTTATAATGGAGCGTGGTCCGAAACACCCAGATGGATGGACAATCATTATTGTATAAATAAACGAGTTAGGTCTGACCCTTAGAGACCAGAGGGGTGGTGGGGAGGCCCCCCCCAAAATGAAAGGAAATGTTCTTAAAGTTCTAGCTTTAAAATCCTTCTACTCCTACTCCTCCTCCTTCATTCCTGGGGAGGCTGGGCAAAACAACCAAATTTTTGTTGAAATATTGTTTTTTGGAATTTTCAATTCTTATAAAGGACCGCCGAGGTAAAGGACCCATGGGGTTAGAAACTGTCGGGGTTCCAAAAATATGGAAGTTTTATGGCCTGCAATAACAGACTTTAAATAAAAAAAATGCATGCCCTTCCTTAACAACTCTTTGAGAGAATTATTTGCCCATCCATATTTGTTGAAACCTTCAAAGTTTTTTTTTTTGCTGAAATTAAGAGCATTCAACAAACCTGATTCCTCTCTTTAAATCATATGAATTGGTTACATCACTACTATGGATGATGAGGATACACAAGTTTGTTCCCACAAAATGGACCTTTACCTATTTCATAAACTGAAACTATTTAACTAAGGAGTTTCCCCTTGTATTGCTTATGTTGGTTGTTTAACCACACATCTGAATAAAAATACTGAATTCCTGATTATCACGTACTACGTTTGAAATAAGAGGATCTGATAAAATCCCATGTAGGGTTCAATGTCCCTAGATGACCTTTGAAAATTAACAATTCAATTTGCTACTTTGCAAACCAATTTTGACAGTGATTTTTAGGGGGTCGAAAATTGTTTTGAAAAAAACTGGTCAGAATTAATTGTTGGTTAAACAGGTAGTCCATATCGACCAAAAGAGCCAGAACAATAGCTTAATTGTGTTTATTTTTACTTCAGGACCGAAAACTATCGCTTTCAATATGATGTCGTCGCAAGTTGTAGAAAATGGATTATGGTACATTAAATTCCCACCACGTGATATATAGGTCATTATGGACGTGTCCACCTAGTGTGATTTTTGTAAGATCCTTTCATTTAACGGAGTGGTATATTAAGGATCAGTATTTTTTAATCAGATTGAGGTTCACCCTACTTTATAATACTTTTATATCTGTGACTTTGTTGTTTTGTGCCAATGAGTCAGATGACTCGTTAAGGCCGTGGGCCTTCTAGTTCTCTCTAATCATTGTTTAAAGTAATTTGCTAACGTATATAGCAATGTTTTCAACCAAGTCTCAGTACCAATTTTGATATGATCAAAATTGTCAAAAGAGTGAACTGGAAATCCCCCACCCCCCAAAAATGTTTATTTATGCCTGTCGAGGGATGAGTTATCAACGCTAGAAGTTTTGTATTCTCTTTCTTTCTTTGACTAAGATCGTCAAAGGACGAGTAGACAAAAAACACCCCCCCCATAAAATTAACACTTTTTAGAATCCTTCCAAATATATCTAACATGCATTCCAGTAGAAATAAGTATTTGCAATAATACATTTTTCAGGACTTTTTCCCATTGGCTTTTCACAGTGTGAAAATTATATGATTTGGTTTATGGACACGTCCCACCACGGGTTAGAATCGCAAAAAACAATTTAACAGTAATTTCAATCAAATCGTTAAATAAATTTGTGGTTTTTAATGTATGATCCGTTTATTTCAAATGTCAGGTTTCCAATTCACACCCTTGTCCTTGGGCACCAATTAGAGAAAAATCTCTATCACACATGTTTTAATGGAGATTTTTCCAGATATGGATAGGGTTTTTTTTTTTTTTTCCGACTTAATATTGCAAATCATGCGCGGATCTTGGGGCCTAGGCAGGGCCCAAGGCACCCCAGAAGCTCTCGATTATATGGTCCAAACTCATGCATTATGAGTTCCGATTTTTTTCTTAAATGAGACTCGGAAATGGGAGTTGATATAAAAACTAATCTGAACTAACATTGCTCAAACGCACAAATATTGCGGGGGGGCTTATCCAATCCTATATTTAGTTTACATTTACAGGTCATTGCAATGTAATTTTAAGAACTAGGTAATGCATGGGGTTTGAAAGTTGTAAACCAAATAAAATGACCTTGACGTTTAGAGTAGGCCCACGAATAAAAATGTTTTAGTTTTTAGTGAAGATCTGCTATGGAAGTTTGATTCCACCGACGAGAAACTATCATCTTAATTCCAATTCATATTTCCAAATTCGTCTCGAGCAAATGACAGAAACGAGATCGAACTGTGCCTTAACGGCATCTGACTTTGCGGTGTTAGTAAAGTACATGTACCCCCTCCAACCCCCGGTATGTATATTTAAACTCTGGACCCCCTGTTGACCTCTTGAAACGTATGAAAGACTCTTGTCCTTTTTGTTTATTTGTTGATTCATTTTTCGACTTGCATTTAACAACATATCGCAAAAAGCGTAATCAATAATAAAGAAATATAACGTTACATAGGTTTTTATGCGACGGAGTTATCTTTCTTTGCGCAGATTAAGTTTGATCACGCCCGAAGTGAACTCTCATCTTAATATGTAATCCGAATTCATATTTCCCAAATTCCGTCTCGAGTCAAAAATGATAAACGCAGATCAAATTGCGCCCTTAACCGTCATATTTGACTTTTGCCGGTGTGTGTTAAGTATAATATCCTTCCCTGTATGTATAATTACAACTCTGGACCCCTGTGGAACTTGAAGAACCGATGAAGACCCTCATGTTCATTTTGGTTATTGTTGAGTTCATTTAAAGATTTGAACATATATGTACTCATGTGACCATTTCTTGAATATGGCGTCAAGGTCAATCCTAATATCTGACTTCAGTATCATCATCTCATAGCCCATCATCCCCTGGCCAAGCCTTATATATGAATACATGAAGATCCTAGACCTTACTTACAGAACTCTACGGAGAAAAGTCTTATTGTTAAAAAACAGGAACTTTAAAAGCATTTGACCCTTACCGAAAACCGGGAAGTTGGCCAGTTTTTGGTAAATAAAATGTAGAGGGGAGGGGGAGAAAAAGGTTTAAGGCTTAAGATTATCTGCAAAAAATATTATCGGATGAACTTCTGTAAAAAAGAAATGTTAGTGAGTTTATAAAGCCATTTTATAAATATTAAGATATAACGTCATAATAGCGGCCACTTTTGGTTTTTTGGAGGAAGAATGGAAAATTTATATCAAAGGTTAGTGAGGAACATTAGAGGGGTCTTTTACTCATATAGCAGATTGTAGACTTTATTAGTCATTCAGTTTGACAGTATTTAATGTTAAAACAATTTTGGCGGGAAATTTTTCGCAAAGATCAAAGGAAAAATAAAAAAATTTAGTTTTCAACAATGCATACAGCATAACAACCGGTAAGTGCTTACCTGAAAAATTAAAAGAAAAGACACCAAAATTCATAATCAGAATGACATTCTGCTTCGATATGTAAAAAGAAATTTCGTTCGTCTCGCGCCCCATTGCGAGCTTTTTTGTCTTGACTTTTTATGAGACCTAATTGCTGAACATTGACATAAAAGTTTGTCCTATAATACGATCGTAACATAAAACATCAAAAATATTTGTTGTATCATAAACGCTTAAACGGGTTTTGAGTTATGGCTGTTTTTTTTTAAATTTTTCGGTATTGACGTGGTCCATGGCGGCCGACTTGGATTTAGTGTGCACCATACTTAAAAATGGTGCGGTAACCTCCTTTCAACTCATGCCATAAGCACATATATCGAATAAGAACCATTGGCATAACCACTCTTACCATTTTGAAGATCTTTTGGACACAAAAAAGTGATAGAATAATAATAATCAAATAATAATACATACATAATAATAATATAAAAAAACAGGAACAAAAAACAATAATGGTTCTTTTCACCAATTTAGGTGAAAAAGCCACTTATGTAAAGAAAGTGGATTTCAATATCAACTATAAACCTCCCCTGGAAAAAGGATAAACAGGCAACATTTTCTCCACATGTTTATAGCATATTGAATTGATGTTATTCTGAAATTTATAGAAAATTTCCTTAAAATGTAGCTCATGAAACTAGTTTCCCGTAATAATTAAACGGAACTCGGAAATCGGGAGTTTATGATCGAAAAACTAACATGTAAATGGATTTCATTACAATAGTAAATGGAAAAAGACAAACAGGCAACATTTTTCATATGCTTTAATGCATCATTGAATGATGTTTATCTAAAATTGATTAGACATATTCCTTAAACACGTATCTAGGATATACGAGTTGAATCGAAAACTAAAAGTAAAAAATGGATCCACAACACTAATATTGTAACCCAAGGAAAAGGACAAGCCAGGCAATATTTCATCACCATTAGTCCGGTGGATTAATGTCGGGTTTTTGCAGGATTCCGTGGTCACTTCCCTTGATGAAAGTTTTTTCGTACACCATATACCAAAACTGTTCAGTAGGTCATCCCTCTTTTGGGAACATAGATGGTGTCTAATTTTAAGGTCCATCTGTCTCGGAAGGTCTGGATGACCCTTAAATCTGTCCCATCATGTTTCGTTCGGGCGTTCCTTTGTCCGTGCGGCCGTGCGTCGTGAGTCGAGCGTAAAAACTATTTATTACAAAAGCTACTCCTCATAAAACCCATTGAGTGAATTACATCCCAAATATGGGTGTGCAAACATCATTTTTTGGGGATTTGACAAAAATCTTATTTTAATATAAATGAGAATGCCTGGGTCCTACGCCCCCTTAGGGAGGGGCCTGAGGGTGTGGGGGCCCCAAAAGGGCAACATTTTTCACTTAATTTATAACTTAAAAAGCTTTAAAAATCATACTTGTCCTCCTTCATACCTTGTATGAATTACATCCATATTTTGGGGTGTGAACCACACATTGTGGAAGCGATAAATTAGATATTATATAAAATGAGGTCTGCGTCTTGACCCCTAGGGGCATGGAGGTGGGGGGTGGGGCCCCCACAAGGAGCAAATTATTTTTCTTAATTTGAGCTGGACCCACTTCCTGTTTTTCCAGTACAGTTTTCGGGTCCCCGACCTCACATGAAAAATTTGTCTATATAGGAGGGGTTTAATTGATTCAGAAGGTGGGAACTTTAGGTGAGGACAATCATAATCTTTATAAAGTGGGTAGGAGACCGAGCTAAGACCCATGGGGTACTAGTATACGGAAGAGAGGTCCAAAATCGGGGTGCTTTGATGAAATTTTTTGGTTTTGGCTTTAAAAAAATCTGACTGCCCTGGTCCTCCTCATATTTATCACTAGACATGCTGGTTTACAATCATATATGGATGAAGGGCAACCCACGTTTGTTCAATGACAAATGGCTATTTACCCCTTATTTCAATGAAAACTTTCTTATTTCAACTATATGAATTACCTTGTTTTGTTTAATAATTTAATCGTTTACCAATTACTTTAAATACTGTGAACATTGTTGGTTGTTTTGGTGCCATGAGTCAGATGACCTTTAAGGCACATGGGCCTCCTGATTGTGACCATACGGTTAGGGCAAAGAGTTAGGGGGTCAAAGGTCAAATGGTCCAATACTCCAATAAAATAAATCCCTTTGGGCAGTCAGCACTCTCCAATGTTTCAAGGTGAGATCACCCTTGTTAATTAATATTATTTTTTTAATATTAAGTATGCTTATTTATGTATAGTGGAAATGATTTCTCATTCTTTCCGGGTAATTAGTTTGTCATAATATCAATTCACCAGATTTGTAACAAGAAAGATTGAGGGCATGTATAACTAAACATCTCAGTCAAGATCTTAGCTATAACACAAAAAAAGTTAATAAATAATTATTAAATAAATCATCGGTTCTTTTCCACAAAATGGTTTTTCTTAAAATGTTTTTTATGAGTTAGTTCAGGGACACATTTGCAAACACACAACTCAGAATTATCAAGAATGCCTTTTGAAAATATATTATCAAAAATCAAAATATTACCCTTGTTTATCCTACGAGCGCAACAAAAAGTCGAATCAAGGGAAGTGCAACGAGAGGGAGGGGAAGTTACTATTTAATATTTGATTAGCCTAGTCTTGCTGGTGTCCTTTCACAAGAAAAGATATGTTCAATAAACTCCTTGCTTAAACCATGCTAAATAACTGTGCATGAGCTACGGCAAGCAGTTCTTCCAGTGTTTTTTGTTAAATGGCCACAAACCTCATTTAGTTGTTTCTTTCCCCTGGCCGCGACACACCAAAGTCTAATAAAAATTTGGTAGTTTATGCTCCTGCTGTTAGCGTTCAGCCATACAGGGAGTTGGGACGGACTGGTTCGTCGCGGCGGTAACTATTAGTCTCGGGGATAGAGAGTGGGACGACTGGTTCGCCCGTTGTCAGTATAATGTGACCGGGTGGGGTGTGTTTTGCTTGTGGTCCTTCTGCGGCAATGCTCATGTGGATTATAGGCACAATAAAAATTGCCACAGTTACCACTATAGCAAGGAGGCACATCACGAACATACCGCAGATCTCCCAGATCACACTCCCCCTCGCAACAACATACACGCAACACACCGCATACATACATAACATGGGAGGGCGGGACATGGGAAGTGAGGAAAATGGAGGGGACATGGAGCAGCTTCCTTACATGACCCTAGCTGGTTTAAAAAGGGGACGTTAATAAATCAAACACACAATCAATGGATCAAATATTTATAAAAATTGTCAATTTACTGTAAACTAATTATCTTTATATAATATGACTTATCACATCCTTCAATTGCAATAATAGCGATTACCATGGCCCTAATAACCAATGGAGGAAACATCATGAGTTGCCTTGGTTATTCACGTGACCATTATCCACCTTGGTCACAATAATATGTTTACCATATCTGTGTAATGAGAGCGTCAATTGTTCGATAAACAATTATTGCTGGTAAGGATCAAGCTTAAAGGGTAAAAAACACTTATGATCAAATATGAAATAAATGGGGCTTTGGTACACTCCGTACGCAGAAGAACTTTTGTTTAGTTTACAAAGTAACATTTCTTTTTTTTTTTTCTTTTGGCCTCGACCCAAATAAGTTTGCACAGAGAATATTTCAAATATATGTTTTAGAGAAATTGAGTTCTTATTTTTATAAGGATAAATTTGCGTCATTTAGTCCACTCGGGACCATCGGCAAAAAAACGAAAATTTAAAACCAACAGGTAGTACCAATATAATATAATATATCTTCAGAAATCAAGGGTAATGAACACGGACGTCGAGAATAACTGACCTATTTTTTTTACAACCGGAATTATTTTTATTTTAATTGGATTCTAATACCCCCATTGCACGTACACCCATTTCTTATCCTATTAATAAAAATAATTTTATCCTTTACAGGGAGGTCCAGTGGGTGTAATGATGAACAAAAGTGGACATGGCTCAAGTATGACGAAGTTGATGGCGTGCTGAAACGGGAAATATTACGTATAATATGCTTGGTAGACATTTCCCTGTGTCCCGGCCGGTCGATCTAGGCCTCTAAAATAATGGGATACCTCAAAAAAAACCAAGCCAAAATCATAAATTCAAAACGAGTGTGGTGGAAAAACAGTACCCACTACATCTGTTGTTCATACCATCCACAATACTCCTCTAGAGGTGTCATGTTCCTTAACTTGTAGAACACATACTAACACCATTTAAAAAAAAACATTCGCTGTAGCTGCACTTTCCTTTAACCATCACCACCATCAGTCCTGTTTCACTTTTGTTCTTCGGAATGCTGTCTTGATATCCTTTTTCTCTTTCGCTTTTGTTCCTTTTCTTTTTTTCCCTACCTATTTTATAGGAGGTCCGGTCCAACACGGGGCTACCCCCCCCCACCCCCCGCCCGCATCTGCCTTTGAATATCGTCGGGCGCCATTCGCGCCTTGAACATGATATACAATTATGCACGTGGATTCTGGCCCCATCATATTCCACATGCGTCACTACTTGAAGACACACGAAATCGGCCCTATCCGAACCGACGACCCCCCTGAGTCACATATATAATTTGCTCTAACTAAATCGGCCCCTGGCAATGACTAACTGCTCGAAAGGTTAAACCCAAAAAGTTTAAGTAAAGTTCGCTAGGCTAGGTCCCTTAATAAAATTATTTTTTGGAAAATATGGATGTCCGGTTTTCACCAGACTTCTGTATTCAACATCTATATAAAACAGGACCTGTCACAAAGAAGTGGCTTGGGTCACTTGCCCAAGTACCTGGTATCGTAAAACGCGTAAACAACAGTAAAATTTGTCAGAACGTTCACGCTGCTTTAATGGAAGATGGACGTCGCGGGCGGCTTGTCTCGCCTCAACCAAATTGAAATGAAAATCATTCCACTTTCATTATCCAAAAATGTCATGTTACAAAAAAGTGTTGAGAACATTCTCGGTACATGGATGTAACATGTTTCACACAATCGAACATAATTATAGTATCTTTTTATTAATTATTTAAGGGAAAATGATGCCTCGGCCTTCCACGGCCGTCCCCGATCAAATGATGGAAATATTTTCCTTTTTTTTTTTGGTAAAGTTCATATTCTAAGAGACATATTTTAGTCGTACATTAAAATCTTAAACAAATTTATACATACGTTTCTTTGAGTGTCATAGTCATCAACTCTCAGATTTGTGGTATATGTCCCTCCGGAATATTGGCTGGCTACAGGTGTGGGACAAGGTCAGGGTGGTGGACAGCAGGGGTGCACACTCCATGATGCATTGGTCGCTGTCGGCAGTATGGTATGCCTACCGTCAATATGGACCCTTTTGGTTGGTTGGAGTAGTGGACAACCATCTTAATGGACCCCATTGATTAATTTCACTTACCTGCAACTTTTTAGCTCCTCACTCGGTCTAGACTCGACTCAACTCATATAACCCTTATCCCTTCGTTTGTTTTCTCTAAACTGCATACCCACTACAGCAAGTAGATGTTACTACCACCTGAATATACTTAAAATAAACACAAATTAAGTTGCTCTTTCGTGGTCGAATAATCTACGGATTTCATTCTAAACCATTTTTTTCGTTGATTATTTTGCCCCATAGGAATTCTGTGCCAAAGTTTTCAAAAGTTTATTCTCTTCGAGGATTTTATTAATCAGAGTTACATTTGGACGAGCTGCCGTGAAAAAAGTTCAAAGTTCCCCGACAAGTTATCTCTTGAAATGTTAGCGAGAGTAGGATCTAATTTAACAAATGCCACAGTTGGTCGCGGAGCAACTGTATTTACTAACTCATCACCTGACTGTAGTCTAACTTAGAAAGCACTATCGAAAATCGAATAGGTTGAAAAAGTAGTAAACAAAGCTAAACTACCCCTTATTCACCTTGTTGATAGATATTGCCATGCCATTTGACGGACAGAAGTATAATGTTTTTGACATTAACTGCAAAAATTTGAGAAATACGGATTGTCATCCCATTTAAAAAGAAAGACAACAATTACATAATTTACCACCTTAAATATTTAAATATAAACTTGTTTGGAATCTTTTGGGTTTACGCATTGGACAAAAATCAACGACAGCTGGCTAAGACTTATCTTTCAGGTTTCCTACAGTCGAAATCGTGCAAATCATTTGACTTTTGCAGGACTAGTATGTCGGTTAAAAAAATAAAATAATTTCTAAATTGATTTACTCTGTTTTGTAATGATTTATAATGCAAATCGGCATTGAACTTGAATATCACTGGCCAATTGTTATCCAGCAGTTAAAAATGATCAATGGGTGTATAATCATAACAGGAGTTGTAAAACAAATCAATGCATGACCGGTCAAGTGATACTTTTTTTTTTTTTTTTTTATATTATTTTTTTATTTTCAATTTGAAGCGTTATATCTTCGGAAATTATTAGTCAAGTTTGTAATCAAAACTTTCTCTCCCGTCTGTTATCATGGGTGGTATTGTTAGTATATTGGAAGATACGAACGCGTAGATCAATTTTCCCAATCGAAATAAGACATCAAAAGCATAACAAATGAGTTTAAGTTTGTTTTGGCATAATTTCATAGAAATTATTATATCACACTCACATGCATTCCTTAGGAGTGTTTTAAAAAAACAAAAAAAATAAAAAAAACCCAGATCTTGTCGCTGGTATGGAATTTCAGTAGACTTTCAGTGTTTCTGTACCTTAACAAGGTCTTATTTAACGGATAGTCCTGTTTTTTTGTCAAAATGCGCAATTTTATTGTATGATACAGGTTCCTTCATCTTCCCAGTTCGTGTTGCCTGTGCTATCTGTGGCGATGTGAGTTCAAAATTCATAGGAACTTTCTCTAGGATACTTCTTCCTTTCTTGAAAATCCTGATTAAGCAAACCAGACCTATTTCTTCTGTCACTCTATTATTTGAGTCTGGAATATGCCCATATCATATATATGTCGTCTTTTCGAGATTTGGTATAGGTGTTACCAATACTCGTATCGTCCAACGTTGCAAGTTATCAGGCCACCCCTAGGTCAGTCAACTTTTGTGTCCTGAGTGAGTCTCTTTCTTGGGAAATTCAATGATATTCGTAGAAATTTGATGGAGGACCATGGCCTGATAGGATTTTCCTGTCGTACTACGCACTAAATGGCCTCTTTGGGTTCATTTTTTAAAAGTTAGTAGCACATACGTGACACTATCCACACTTTGTGAACACTGTGTCTTCTATTTATGTAATCCTTCCTGACCAATAAATTTGTTTACAACCATTTGATGATGCGTCAATGTGTTTGTGAAACAATGTATTGTGTGTCTCTTAGATACATGAGATTTCATCTCTGAATGTCCATGGGCCGTAAATTTTAGGTATTTTGCCCGATATAAATTATACAAAAGCAATGGGGAATGTCCTATAAAATTGATGAAACCAAAGGCCGGGCAGACCCGAGTAATATTTCCGAAAATGAATCATATAATAATAACACAATAATCCTATTACCAGAATCCATTGACCATTTTTATTTTTTTTGGGCAGTGAACGATATTGACATAAGTTAAAATAGAGGCTTACTTTATCTTTGATCTATAACTGAGAAGATGGATTAAAAATGTTAAACATGGATACCGAAAAGCTCTGAGAGGTTCTACAATGTAAAACATGGATCAATGTTGTTAGTGAACAGACAAGATTGCTGTTATTAGTTATATTTATGACGTTTGGGCGTTATGACACTTCCTTTCCACATTGGTTAGTTTATAATCTTGTCTCTTAGAATAATGACGTCATGACACGATGACGTTCATAATACGATCTTCAATAAAAACAGACTGAAAGAGCTCCCTTGAATGGGGTCAGAAAGCGCTCACTATGTCAGTTCGTTATTATTGTTATTTATATTTCTTATATAATTTAAACAATTATCGACCTCCATTTTTCAGGTGGATAACGGTGAGTTAATCAACCGCAGCTAAAGTGATCTATTCCGAAGGGCCAGAGGCCAGAGAGACATGATGTTCATTAAATTTAATTCGAAACTGCGCAATATAGATACCAGTTCGATAAACTATAAAAAATATCCCTTCAAGATACCAAGCCAATTGAAATTCCTTTAAAAAAATGTTGTAATATTGCCAAATTCCGGTTCTGATCTCTGAGTTAAAATACTCACAAATCTTTATTGCCTCCATCTAATTTGAAAATTATTCACTCATAGTACAAATACACCCTTTGGATAAAGCAGAGTGTCCTGTAATAACTATTACAGTTCAATAGCAACTTCTCATCTACTCTGCCTAATGTTAGATCCATAAACCGAGCCCCTTTGAAAATACAGTACACCTTCTATGATTAGTCTACTTGTAATTTTAGTAATATTTAGAACAGGATATTTAAGATCCAACTTGACTTTCTTAATGAAAAAAAAAAAAAAACCTCCCGTGGTCCAGACAACATGATTACAAAAGATTATAAAACATCATAACTTCCATCCGCCCTTTATACAACCCTCTTAACTCTCTACTGTGTAAAAAGACTTTCAGAAACTGGAGTTTATTCCAATATCATTGGAAAACAGTCTAATATCAATGCAATTTTCTAACGGAAAAGGGCTTTGAGAGTATTGCCTTCAAATTATAGACCAATTAACTGTAAAACATACCCCATCATGCTATAATAAAATAATAGAAAAATTAAATTTTTAAAATTGTTTTTAACTATATTGCAAGGATTGTGAAATTATAAATAGAACAAAGCACCCAACACACCAATCAGGGATTTTGCCTAAAGAACCTACAGTTAACCAGAATACTACTAGATTATTTACTATCGATCCGAGTAGTGCATAGATTTGTGGAATAATAAAACAATGAATAAAAATCAATAGTTCTTGCGATCTTGACAAACGCTTTCGACATAGTCTCTGGCATGAAGGATATATAATTAAATATAAGTTACTTATGGTTATAAAAGCGGCCAGTGTGATATTCTGAATTTATCTTTCTGATTCGTAACACAAAGCTTATCTCACAGCGGTGTCTCCTATCATCTCTTTTACACGAACTGTCCAATGCACGGTTGGTACACCCACACGGTTCTGCTCTTCATGTTCTTAGGGCCATTTATACTTACTTAATTAATATAATTAAAACCCTAAACTGTAATGTCGGTAATTAGTGCTAAATATTAAACTCATTTTGCTGATGAAATACTTCTCTTTAATGTGAAAAAAATAAATGCATACCCCAATGGTTAGAAAATAGCAGATCAATCTACACCAATGAAGCTAATTAATCATACATATAATTGGGTCAATAAGTCCAGGTGGGTGACATTTAATTTGAAAAATCCTTCTAATAAACAGAAGCATGTAACATTTCATCAGAGAAAAAAGAAAAAGACGTATATTCAAATCCTGATATTTTATTTGCAATGCTATTGTAAACTCTGTTCTATTCTCACTAACATTATGGGGGTAAACTACCAGTATTGATGGTAGAATGGTCCAAACTTGTTAATAAAATTAATACCCAGCCCAGGCCTCTAAAAAGAACTAAATAGTTTAAGATTATTAAAACATAGAAGGTAGATAAAAAGGAGCCTTTTAAAAATTTATATATATTTTTTTTTATAAGACACTAGAGTTTTTTAGATATATGGTGAAGGTCATTTGGGGATAAAAGTACAACACAGATACAGTTGGTGTGCTTAATTAGATTCTGCTACTGATAGAAAGCAATAAATAATTTTATCAGCACAGCCTGAGAAGAGGAACAATTCTTAATACAACTTATATGCTGAAGTTGGAACATTGATTCACCATCTTGCATTCCAGCACGAAAAATACAATAAATCACAATATTGAAGTGTTTAAAATTTGTAAATAATGAATTCCCCCAGATATCTTACTAAATTTGAATTGAAATCCATATCTTAAAAATGATAATAATAATACTCCTTACACATAAGAGAATAATCGCATGTTTAAATATTCACCACCGGTGTAGAACTGAATTTATACTCCAATATACTCCAACAAGACTTTTATTCCACACTCACATTCCTACGAGAATTTTAATCACAAACAGATATAGAAATTTCATCTTTTAATAAGTTCATTAGATCTAAAAGAACATTCAATTCTAAAAAAAGTATCAAAATTGATAATGACTATTCTTACTCTACAAAGAGATT
Source organism: Argopecten irradians (assembly GCF_041381155.1). Taxonomy (NCBI): domain Eukaryota; kingdom Metazoa; phylum Mollusca; class Bivalvia; order Pectinida; family Pectinidae; genus Argopecten; species Argopecten irradians. The sequence goes on along the minus strand of NW_027187993.1, from coordinate 1,078 downwards.
TCTAAATATTTTTTATTTTAAAAATATCACGGCGGAAACCTGTAAATATAACATTATTCAGTGCCAGCCTACGAAACCAATCAAGTAACTTTATACTCTGATCTTAAGTCCCCGATCCATTTAAGAGGGATTCTCGCGACCTGTTCCTGTTATTATACCAATGAAAAATTCATATCACGTCCACTTTTTTTCTTTGACTGAGTAGGCACTTCTTCTGAACATGCAGAGAGCAAGTTTCTCTTATACAGGGAATAGATACAGAACTTAGGGGTTACTAGATAATCATAATTCATTTTAAAACAACATTGAAACACTATTATACTGTTATGGATGTAAATTTTGCAATAATGATATTAACAAAGATATTTTACAATTAACAATGCGTGATTGAATATATCCGCAATACTATAAAAGTTTTGATATTGATTTCAGATATACATATTTTATACTACATGTAACATAAAAAAACAAGCAAATAGTGCAATAGCCCATCATGCATATCAAAACAAATAACAAGTAACAAGTACCCGCATGATCTAGATTAATTGATGAGTCAAAAATACTACTTAGCAGTGCAATTAAACATTTAAACTAGTGTGTATATGTTTCATATTTTATTTCTAATTTACTCTAAAATATATCCTGGCTGGAATTGATTACTGAATTACTTGTTTAAACCGACATATGAGAATCATTTTATACTATAATAATTAATCTAATTGAACTAAACTAATCTACATTTTTAAAAAATATACATATTAGAACCCTAACTGTTTGTAATATAACTTCAATTTGTATAAAAAAAAAAAACTCCTTTCAATCACCTACCAATCTTTGTTTTTTTGCATTATCTCCAAGAACTGAAGGACAAAATGCTCATGTTATTTGTCAGATACTCATACACTATTACCAAGGGGTTTTGTGTCATTGAGCATATATGCTCAGGCGACTTTTTGGGCCTACATATATCATGGTGTGTATGTACGTTTGTCTGTCTAATAAATGTGGCATGATTATTAATTCCCAATCACAAAACTACAATCCATTAGGAAATAATGAAATCCCACTAACTAAACTT